>NC_134834.1:155327060-155376881 GCF_004210375.1 Tachypleus tridentatus
GAGTATCAACACAAACAGATAACTGAGTATCAACACAAACATAATTGAGTATCAACACAAACAGATAACTGAGTATCAACACAAACATATGACTGAGTATCAACACAAACAGATGACTGAGTATCAACAAACACATGATCGAGTATTAACACAAACATATGATCGAGTATCAACACAAACAGATGACTGAGTATCAACACAAAACATAATCAGTATCAACACAAACAGATAACTGAGTATCAACACAAACATATGACTGAGTATCAACACAAACAGATGACTGAGTATCAACAAACACATGATCGAGTATTAACACAAACATATGATCGAGTATCAACACAAACAGATGACTGAGTATCAACACAATATGTGACCGAGTATCAACACAAACAGATAACTGAGTATCAACACAAACATAATTGAGTATTAACACAAACACATGACCGAGTATCAACACAAACAGATGACTGAGTATCAACAAACATATGATCGAGTATCAACACAAACAGATGACTGAGTATCAACACAAACATGTGACCGAGTATCAACACAAACAGATAACTGAGTATCAACACAAACATATGACCGAGTATCAACACAAACAGATGACTGAGTATCAACAAACACATGATCGAGTATTAACACAAACATATGATCGAGTATCAACACAAACAGATGACTGAGTATCAACACAAACATGTGACCGAGTATCAACACAAACAGATAACTGAGTATCAACACAAACATATGACCGAGTATCAACACAAACAAATAACTGAGTATCAACACAAACATAATTGAGTATCAACACAAGCACATGACCGAGTATCGACACAAACAGATGACTGAGTATCAACAAACACATGATCGAGTATTAACACAAACATATGATCGAGTATCAACACAAACATATAACCGAGTATCAACACAAACATATGACTGAGTATCAACACAAACAGATGACTGAGTATCAACAAACACATGATCGAGTATTAACACAAACATATGATCGAGTATCAACACAAACAGATGACTGAGTATCAACACAAACATGTGACCGAGTATCAACACAAACAGATAACTGAGTATCAACACAAACATGTGACCGAGTATCAACACAAACATATGACCGAGTATCAACACAAACAGATAACTGAGTATCAACACAAACATAATTGAGTATCAACACAAGCACATGACCGAGTATCAACACAAACATATGACTGAGTATCAACACAAACATATGACTGAGTATCAACAAACACATGATCGAGTATTAACACAAACATATGATCGAGTATCAACACAAACAGATAACTGAGTATCAACACAAACATATGACCGAGTATCAACACAAACAGATAACTGAGTATCAACACAAACATAATTGAGTATCAACACAAGCACATGACCGAGTATCAACACAAACATATGACTGAGTATCAACACAAACAGATGACTGAGTATCAACATACACATGATCGAGTATTAACACAAACATATGATCGAGTATCAACACAATCAAATAACTGAGTATCAACACAAACATATGACCGAGTATCAACAAAAACAGGTAACTGAAAATCAACACAAACATAATTGAGTATCAACACAAACAGATAACTGAGTATCAACACAAACATAATTGAGTATCAACACAAACAGATAACTGAGTATCAACACAAACATATGACTGAGTATCAACACAAACAGATGACTGAGTATCAACAAACACATGATCGAGTATTAACACAAGCACATGACCGAGTATCAACACAAACATATGACTGAGTATCAACACAAACATATGACTGAGTATCAACAAACACATGATTGAGTATTAACACAAACATATGATCGAGTATCAACACAAACAGATGATCGAGTATCAACACAAAATGTGACCGAGTATCAACACAAACAGATAACTGAGTATCAACACAAACATAATTGAGTATTAACACAAACACATGACCGAGTATCAACACAAACAGATGACTGAGTATCAACACAAACATATGACCGAGTATCAACACAAACAGATGACCGAGTATCAACAAACACATGATCGAGTATCAACACAAATAGATGACTGAGTATCAACACAAACAGATGACTGAGTATCAACACAAATATGTGACCGAGTATCAACACAAACAGATAACTGAGTATTAACACAAACATATGACTGAGTATCAACACAAACATGTGACCGAGTATCAACAAAAACAGATGACTGAGTATGAACAAACACATGATCGAGTATCAACACAAACAGATGACTGAGTATCAACACAAACATGTGACCGAGTATCAACACAAACAGATAACTGAGGTCAACACAAACATAATTGAGTATCAACAAAAGCACATGACCGAGTATCAACACAAACAGATAACTGAGTATCAACACAAATATATGACCGAGTATCAACACAAACATATGACTGAGTATCAACAAACACATGATCGAGTATTAACACAAACATATGATCGAGTATCAACACAAACATATGACTGAGTATCAACCTAAACATAATTGAGTATCAACACAAACAGATAACTGAGTATCAACACAAACATATGACTGAGTATCAACACAAACAGATGACTGAGTATCAACAAACACATGATCGAGTATTAACACAAACATATGATCGAGTATCAACACAAACAGATGACTGAGTATCAACACAAACATGTGACCGAGTATCAACACAAACAGATAACTGAGTATCAACACAAACATATGATGACTGAGTATCAACACAAACACATGACCGAGTATCAACACAAACAGATGACTGAGTATCAACAAACATATGATCGAGTATCAACACAAACAGATGACTGAGTATCAACACAAACATGTGACCGAGTATCAACACAAACAGATAACTGAGTATCAACACAAACATATGACCGAGTATCAACACAAACAAATAACTGAGTATCAACACAAACATAATTGAGTATCAACACAAGCACATGACCGAGTATCGACACAAACAGATGACTGAGTATCAACAAACACATGATCGAGTATTAACACAAACATATGATCGAGTATCAACACAAACATATAACCGAGTATCAACACAAACATATGACTGAGTATCAACACAAACAGATGACTGAGTATCAACAAACACATGATCGAGTATTAACAAAAACATATGATCGAGTATCAACACAAACAGATGACTGAGTATCAACACAAACATGTGACCGAGTATCAACACAAACAGATAACTGAGTATCAACACAAACATGTGACCGAGTATCAACACAAACAGATAACTGAGTATCAACACAAACATATGACCGAGTATCAACACAAACATAATTGAGTATCAACACAAGCACATGACCGAGTATCAACACAAACATATGACTGAGTATCAACACAAACATATGACTGAGTATCAACAAACACATGATCGAGTATTAACACAAACATATGATCGAGTATCAACACAAACACATGACTGAGTATCAACACAAACATGTGACCGAGTATCAACACAAACAGATAAATGAGTATCAACACAAACATATGACCGAGTATCAACACAAACAGATAACTGAGTATCAACACAAACATAATTGAGTATCAACACAAGCACATGACCGAGTATCAACACAAACATATGACTGAGTATCAACACAAACATATGACTGAGTATCAACAAACACATGATCGAGTATTAACACAAACATATGATCGAGTATCAACACAAACAGATAACTGAGTATCAACACAAACATATGACCGAGTATCAACACAAACAGATAACTGAGTATCAACACAAACATAATTGAGTATCAACACAAGCACATGACCGAGTATCAACACAAACATATGACTGAGTATCAACACAAACAGATGACTGAGTATCAACAAACACATGATCGAGTATTAACACAAACATATGATCGAGTATCAACACAATCAGATAACTGAGTATCAACACAAACATATGACCGAGTATCAACAAAAACAGGTAACTGAAAATCAACACAAACATAATTGAGTATCAACACAAACAGATAACTGAGTATCAACACAAACATAATTGAGTATCAACACAAACAGATAACTGAGTATCAACACAAACATATGACTGAGTATCAACACAAACAGATGACTGAGTATCAACAAACACATGATCGAGTATTAACACAAGCACATGACCGAGTATCAACACAAACATATGACTGAGTATCAACACAAACATATGACTGAGTATCAACAAACACATGATTGAGTATTAACACAAACATATGATCGAGTATCAACACAAACAGATAACTGAGTATCAACACAAACATAATTGAGTATCAACACAAACAGATAACTGAGTATCAACACAAACATATGACTGAGTATCAACACAAACAGATAACTGAGTATCAACAAACACATGATCGAGTATTAACACAAACATATGATCGAGTATCAACTCAAACAGATGATGGAGTATCAACACAAACAGATGACTGAGTATCAACAAACATATGATCGAGTATCAACACAAACAGATAACTGAGTATCAACACAAACATATGACGAGTATCAACACAAACATAACAGTATCAACACAAACACATGACCGAGTATCAACACAAACATATGACTGAGTATCAACACAAACATATGACAGAGTATCAACAAACACATGATCGAGTATTAACACAAACATATGATCGAGTATCAACACAAACAGATAACTGAGTATCAACACAAACATAATTGAGTATCAACACAAACAGATAACTGAGTATCAACAAACACATGATCGAGTATTAACACAAACAAATGATCGAGTATCAACACAAACAGATGATTGAGTATCAACACAAACAGATGACTGAGTATCAACACAAACATGTGACCGAGTATCAACACAAACAGATAACTGAGTATCAACACAAACATATGACTGAGTATCAACACAAACAGATGACTGAGTATCAACAAACACATGATCGAGTATTAACACAAACATATGATCGAGTATCAACACAAACAGATGACTGAGTATCAACACAAACATGTGACCGAGTATCAACACAAACAGATAACTGAGTATCAACACAAACATATGACCGAGTATCAACACAAACAGATAACTGAGTATCAACACAAACATAATTAAATATCAACACAAACAGATAACTGAGTATCAACACAAACATATGACTGAGTATCAACACAAACAGATGACTGAGTATCAACAAACACATGATCGAGTATTAACACAAACATATGATTGAGTATCAACACAAACAGATGACTGACTGAGTATCAACACAAACATATGACCGAGTATCAACACAAACAGATGACTGAGTATCAACAAACACATGATCGAGTATTAACACAAACATATGATCGAGTATCAACACAAACATATAACCGAGTATCAACACAAACATATGACTGAGTATCAACACAAACAGATGACTGAGTATCAACAAACACATGATCGAGTATTAACACAAACATATGAGTATCAACACAAACATGACTGAGTATCAACACAAACATATGACCTAGTATCAACACAAACAGATGACTGAGTATCAACACAAACATATGACCGAGTATCAACACAAACAGATGACTGAGTATCAACACAAACATGTGACCGAGTATCAACACAAACAGATAACTGAGTATCAACACAAACATATGACCGAGTATCAACACAAACACATATCAACACAAACATATGACCGAGTATCAACACAAACATATGACTGAGTATCAACACAAACATATGACTGAGTATCAACAAACACATGATCGAGTATTAACACAAACATATGATCGAGTATCAACACAAACAGATGACTGAGTATCAACACAAACATGTGACCGAGTATCAACACAAAGAGATGACTGAGTATCAACAAACACATGATCGAGTATCAACACAAACAGATGACTGAGTATCAACACAAACATGTGACCGAGTATCAACACAAACAGATAACTGAGTATCAACACAAACATATGACCGAGTATCAACACAAACACATGACCGAGTATCAACACAAACATATGACTGAGTATCAACACAAACATATGACTGAGTATCAACAAACACATGATCGAGTATTAACACAAACATATGATCGAGTATCAACACAAACAGATATCAACACAAACATATGACTGAGTATCAACACAAACAGATGACTGAGTATCAACAAACACATGATCGAGTATTAACACAAACATATGATCGAGTATCAACACAAACAGATGACTGAGTATCAACACAAACATGTGACCGAGTATCAACACAAACAGATAACTGAGTATCAACACAAACATATGACCGAGTATCAACACAAACAGATGACTGAGTATCAACAAACACATGATCGAGTATTAACACAAACATATGATCGAGTATCAACACAAACAGATGACTGAGTATCAACACAAACATATGACCGAGTATCAACACAAACAGATAACTGAGTATCAACACAAACATATGACCGAGTATCAACACAAACAGATAACTGAGTATCAACACAAACATAATTGAGTATCAACACAAACACATGACCGAGTATCAACACAAACATATGATGACGAGTATCAACACAAACATATGACTGAGTATCAACACAAACATGTGACCGAGTATCAACACAAACATATGATCGAGTATCAACACAAACAGATGACTGAGTATCAACAAAACATATGACTGAGTATCAACACAAACAGATGACTGAGTATCAACACAAACATAATTGAGTATCAACACAAGCACATGACCGAGTATCAACACAAACAGATAACTGAGTATCAACACAAACATATGACCGAGTATCAACACAAACATATGATCGAGTATCAACACAAACAGATGACTGAGTATCAACACAAACATGTGACCGAGTATCAACACAAACAGATGACTGAGTATCAACAAACACATGATCGAGTATCAACACAAACAGATGACTGAGTATCAACACAAACATGTGACCGAGTATCAACACAAACAGATAACTGAGTATCAACACAAACATATGACCGAGTATCAACACAAGCACATGACCGAGTATCAACACAAACATATGACTGAGTATCAACACAAACATATGACTGAGTATCAACAAACACATGATCGAGTATTAACACAAACATATGATCGAGTATCAACACAAACAGATGACTGAGTATCAACACAAACATGTGACCGAGTATCAACACAAACAGATAACTGAGTATCAACACAAACAGATGACTGAGTATCAACAAACACATGATCGAGTATTAACACAAACATATGATCGAGTATCAACACAAACAGATGACTGAGTATCAACACAAACATGTGACCGAGTATCAACACAAACAGATAACTGAGTATCAACACAAACATATGACCGAGTATCAACACAAACAGATGACTGAGTATCAACAAACACATGATCGAGTATCAACACAAACATATGATCGAGTATCAACACAAACAGATGACTGAGTATCAACACAAACATGTGACCGAGTATCAACACAAACAGATAACTGAGTATCAACACAAACATATGACCGAGTATCAACACAAACAGATAACTGAGTATCAACACAAACATAATTGAGTATCAACACAAGCACATGACCGAGTATCAACACAAACATATGACTGAGTATCAACACAAACATATGACTGAGTATCAACAAACACATGATCGAGTATTTACACAAACATATGATCGAGTATCAACACAAACAGATAACTGAGTATCAACACAAACATATGACTGAGTATCAACACAAACAGATAACTGAGTATCAACACAAACATAATTGAGTATCAACACAAGCACATGACCGAGTATCAACACAAACATATGACCGAGTATCAACACAAACAGATGACTGAGTATCAACAAACACATGATCGAGTATCAACACAAACAGATGACTGAGTATCAACACAAACAGATAACTGAGTATCAACACAAACATGTGACCGAGTATCAACACAAACAGATAACTGAGTATTAACACTAACATATGACTGAGTATCAACACAAACAGATGACTGAGTATCAACACATACATATGACCGAGTATCAACACAAACAGATGACTGAGTATCAACAAACACATGATCGAGTATTAACACAAACATATGATCGAGTATCAACACAAACAGATGACTGAGTATCAACACAAACATGTGACCGAGTATCAACACAAACAGATAACTGAGTATCAACACAAACAGATGATTGAGTAACAACACAAACATATGACCGAGTATCAACACAAACAGATGACTGAGTATCAACACAAACATATGACTGATGATCGAGTATCAACACAAACATATGATCGAGTATCAACACAAACATATAACTGAGTATCAACACAAACATATGACTGAGTATCAACACAAACAGATGACTGAGTATCAACAAACACATGATCGAGTATCAACACAAACATATGATCGAGTATCAACACAAACAGATGACTGAGTATCAACACAAACATGTGACCGAGTATCAACACAAACAGATAACTGAGTATCAACACAAACATATGACCGAGTATCAACACAAACAGATGACTGAGTATCAACACAAACATATGATCGAGTATCAACACAAACATATGACAACACAAACAGATGACTGAGTATCAACACAAACATGTGACCGAGTATCAACACAAACAGATAACTGAGTATCAACACAAACATATGACTGAGTATCAACACAAACACATGATCGAGTATCAACACAAACATATGATCGAGTATCAACACAAACATATAACCGAGTATCAACACAAACATATGACTGAGTATCAACACAAACAGATGACTGAGTATCAACAAACACATGATCGAGTATTAACACAAACATATGATCGAGTATCAACACAAACAGATGACTGAGTATCAACACAAACATGTGACCGAGTATCAACACAAACAGATAACTGAGTATCAACACAAACATATGACTGAGTATCAACAAACACATGATCCAGTATTAACACAAACATATGATCGAGTATCAACACAAACAGATGACAGTATCACACAAACATGTGACCGAGTATCAACACAAACAGATAACTGAGTATCAACACAAACATATGACCGAGTATCAACACAAACAGATAACTGAGTATCAACACAAACATAATTGAGTATCAACACAAACAGATGACTGAGTATCAACACAAACATATGACTGAGTATCAACACAAACATATGACTGAGTATCAACAAACACATGATCGAGTATTAACACAAACATATGATCGAGTATCAACACAAACAGATAACTGAGTATCAACACAAACATATGACTGAGTATCAACACAAACAGATAACTGAGTATCATTACAAACATAATTGAGTATCAACACAAGCACATGACCGAGTATCAACACAAACAGATAACTGAGTATCAACACAAACATATGACCGAGTATCAACACAAACATATGACTGAGTATCAACACAAACAGATGACTGAGTATCAACACAAACATATGACCGAGTATCAACACAAACAGATGACTGAGTATCAACAAACACATGATCGAGTATCAACACAAACAGATGACTGAGTATCAACACAAACATATGACCGAGTATCAACACAAACAGATGACTGAGTATCAACACAAACATATGACCGAGTATCAACACAAGCACATGACCGAGTATCAACACAAACATATGACTGAGTATCAACACAAACATATGACTGAGTATCAACAAACACATGATCGAGTATTAACACAAACATATGATCGAGTATCAACACAAACAGATGACTGAGTATCAACACAAACATGTGACCGAGTATCAACACAAACAGATAACTGAGTATCAACACAAACATATGACCGAGTATCAACACAAACAGATGACTGAGTATCAACAAACACATGATCGAGTATTAACACAAACATATGATCGAGTATCAACACAAACAGATGACTGAGTATCAACACAAACATGTGACCGAGTATCAACACAAACAGATAACTGAGTATCAACACAAACATATGACCGAGTATCAACACAAACAGATAACTGAGTATCAACACAAACATAATTGAGTATCAACACAAGCACATGACCGAGTATCAACACAAACATATGACTGAGTATCAACACAAACATATGACTGAGTATCAACAAACACATGATCGAGTATTAACACAAACATATGATCGAGTATCAACACAAACAGATAACTGAGTATCAACACAAACATATGACTGAGTATCAACACAAACAGATAACTGAGTATCAACACAAACATAATTGAGTATCAACACAAGCACATGACCGAGTATCAACACAAACATATGACCGAGTATCAACACAAACAGATGACTGAGTATCAACACAAACATGACTGAGTATCAACACAAACAGATGACTGAGTATCAACACAAACAGATGACTGAGTATCAACACAAACATGTGACCGAGTATCAACACAAACAGATAACTGAGTATTAACACTAACATATGACTGAGTATCAACACAAACAGATGACTGAGTATCAACACATACATATGACCGAGTATCAACACAAACAGATGACTGAGTATCAACAAACACATGATCGAGTATCAACACAAACATATGATCGAGTATCAACACAAACAGATGACTGAGTATCAACACAAACATGTGACCGAGAATCAACACAAACAGATAACTGAGTATCAACACAAACAGATGATTGAGTAACAACACAAACATGTGACCGAGTATCAACACAAACAGATGACTGAGTATCAACAAACTCATGATCGAGTATTAACACAAACATATGATCGAGTATCAACACAAAGATATAACCGAGTATCAACACAAACATATGACTGAGTATCAACACAAACAGATGACTGAGTATCAACAAACACATGATCGAGTATTAACACAAACATATGATCGAGTATCAACACAAACAGATGACTGAGTATCAACACAAACATGTGACCGAGTATCAACACAAACAGATAACTGAGTATCAACACAAACATATGACCGAGTATCAACACAAACAGATGACTGAGTATCAACAAACACATGATCGAGTATTAACACAAACATATGATCGAGTATCAACACAAACAGATGACTGAGTATCAACACAAACATATGACCGAGTATCAACACAAACAGATAACTGAGTATCAACACAAACATATGACTGAGTATCAACAAACACATGATCGAGTATTAACACAAACATATGATCGAGTATCAACACAAACATATAACCGAGTATCAACACAAACATATGACTGAGTATCAACACAAACAGATGACTGAGTATCAACAAACACATGATCGAGTATTAACACAAACATATGATCGAGTATCAACACAAACAGATGACTGAGTATCAACACAAACATGACCGAGTATCAACACAAACAGATGACTGAGTATCAACACAAACATATGACTGAGTATCAACAAACACATGATCGAGTATTAACACAAACATATGATCGAGTATCAACACAAACAGATGACTGAGTATCAACACAAACATGTGACCGAGTATCAACACAAACAGATAACTGAGTATCAACACAAACATATGACCGAGTATCAACACAAACAGATAACTGAGTATCAACACAAACATAACTGAGTATCAACACAAACATATGACTGAGTATCAACACAAACATATGACTGAGTATCAACAAACACATGATCGAGTATTAACACAAACATATGATCGAGTATCAACACAAACATGTGACCGAGTATCAACACAAACAGATAACTGAGTATTAACACAAACATATGACTGAGTATCAACACAAACAGATGACTGAGTATCAACAAACACATGATCGAGTATTAACACAAACATATGATCGAGTATCAACACAAACAGATGACTGAGTATCAACACAAATATGACCGAGTATCAACACAAACAGATAACTGAGTATCAACACAAACATATGACCGAGTATCAACACAAACAGATAACTGAGTATCAACACAAACATAATTGAGTATCAACACAAACAGATAACTGAGTATCAACACAAACATATGACTGAGTATCAACACAAACAGATGACTGAGTATCAACAAACACATGATCGAGTATTAACACAAACATATGATCGAGTATCAACACAAACATAATTGAGTATCAACAGAAACAGATAACTGAGTATCAACACAAACATATGACTGAGTATCAACACAAACAGATGACTGAGTATCAACAAACACATGATCGAGTATTAACACAAACATATGATCGAGTATCAACACAAACAGATGATCGAGTATCAACACAAACAGATGACTGAGTATCAACACAAACATGTGACCGAGTATCAACACAAACAGATAACTGAGTATCAACACAAACATATGACTGAGTATCAACACAAACAGATGACTGAGTATCAACACAAACATGTGACCAAGTATCAACACAAACAAATAACTGAGTATCAACACAAACATATGACTGAGTATCAACACAAACAGATGACTGAGTATCAACAAACACATGATCGAGTATTAACACAAACATATGACTGAGTATCAACAAACACATGATCGTGTATTAACACAAACATATGATTGAGTATCAACACAAACAGATGACTGAGTATCAACACAAACATATGACCGAGTATCAACACAAACAGATAACTGAGTATCAACACAAACATATGACTGAGTATCAACACAAACAGATAACTGAGTATCAACACAAACATAATTGAGTATCAACACAAGCACATGACCGAGTATCAACACAAACATATGACTGAGTATCAACACAAACATATGACTGAGTATCAACAAACACATGATCGAGTATTAACACAAACATATGATCGAGTATCAACACAAACAGATAACTGAGTATCAACACAAACATATGACTGAGTATCAACACAAACAGATAACTGAGTATCAACACAAACATAATTGAGTATCAACACAAGCACATGACCGAGTATCAACACAAACAGATAACTGAGTATCAACACAAACATATGACCGAGTATCAACACAAACATATGACCGAGTATCAACACAAACAGATAACTGAGTATCAACACAAACATATGACTGAGTATCAACACAAACATATGATCGAGTATCAACACAAACAGATGACTGAGTATCAACACAAACATGTGACCGAGTATCAACACAAACAGATAACTGAGTATCAACACAAACATATGACCGAGTATCAACACAAACAGATGACTGAGTATCAACAAACACATGATCGAGTATTAACACAAACATATGATCGAGTATCAACACAAACAGATGACTGAGTATCAACACAAACATATGACCGAGTATCAACACAAACAGATAACTGACTGAGTATCAACACAAGCACATGACCGAGTATCAACACAAACAGATAACTGAGTATCAACACAAACATATGACCGAGTATCAACACAAACAGATAACTGAGTATCAACACAAACATAATTGAGTATCAACACAAGCACATGACCGAGTACCAACACAAACATATGACTGAGTATCAACAAACACATGATCGAGTATTAACACAAACATATGATCGAGTATCAACACAAACATATAACCGAGTATCAACACAAACATATGACTGAGTATCAACACAAACAGATGACTGAGTATCAACAAACACATGATCGAGTATTAACACAAACATATGATCGAGTATCAACACAAACATATAACCGAGTATCAACACAAACATATGACTGAGTATCAACACAAACAGATGACTGAGTATCAACAAACACATGATCGAGTATTAACACAAACATATGATCGAGTATCAACACAAACAGATGACTGAGTATCAACACAAACATGTGACCGAGTATCAACACAAACAGATAACTGAGTATCAACACAAACATATGACTGAGTATCAACACAAACAGATAACTGAGTATCAACACAAACATAATTGAGTATCAACACAAACATGACCGAGTATCAACACAAACATATGACTGAGTATCAACACAAACAGATGACTGAGTATCAACAAACACATGATCGAGTATTAACACAAACATATGACTGAGTATCAACAAACACATGATCGAGTATTAACACAAACATATGATCGAGTATCAACACAAACAGATGACTGAGTATCAACACAAACATATGACCGAGTATCAACACAAACAGATAACTGAGTATCAACACAAACATATGACTGAGTATCAACACAAACAGATAACTGAGTATCAACACAAACATAATTGAGTATCAACACAAGCACATGACCGAGTATCAACACAAACATATGACTGAGTATCAACACAAACATATGACTGAGTATCAACAAACACATGATCGAGTATTAACACAAACATATGATCGAGTATCAACACAAACAGATAACTGAGTATCAACACAAACATATGACCGAGTATCAACACAAACAGATAACTGAGTATCAACACAAACATAATTGAGTATCAACACAAACAGATAACTGAGTATCAACAAACACATGATCGAGTATTAACACAAACATATGATCGAGTATCAACACAAACAGATGATCGAGTATCAACACAAACAGATGACTGAGTATCAACACAAACATATGACCGAGTATCAACACAAACAGATGATCTGAGTATCAACACAAACAGATGACTGAGTATCAACAAACACATGATCGAGTATTAACACAAACATATGATCGAGTATCAACACAAACAGATGACTGAGTATCAACACAAACATGTGACCGAGTATCAACACAAACAGATAACTGAGTATCAACACAAACATATGACCGAGTATCAACACAAACAGATAACTGAGTATCAACACAAACATAATTGAGTATCAACACAAACAGATAACTGAGTATCAACACAAACATATGACTGAGTATCAACACAAACAGATGACTGAGTATCAACAAACACATGATCGAGTATTAACACAAACATATGATCGAGTATCAACACAAACATAATGACTGAGTATCAACACAAACAGATGACTGAGTATCAACACAAACATGACTGAGTATCAACACAAACAGATGACTGAGTATCAACAAAACACATGATCGAGTATTAACACAAACATATGATCGAGTATCAACACAAACAGATGATCGAGTATCAACACAAACAGATGACTGAGTATCAACACAAACATGTGACCGAGTATCAACACAAACAGATAACTGAGTATCAACACAAACATATGACTGAGTATCAACACAAACAGATGACTGAGTATCAACAAACACATGATCGAGTATTAACACAAACATATGATCGAGTATCAACACAAACAGATGACTGAGTATCAACACAAACATGTGACCGAGTATCAACACAAACAGATAACTGAGTATCAACACAAACATATGACTGAGTATCGAGTATATCAACAAACACATGACAGTATGACTGAGTATCAACAAACACATGATCGAGTATTAACACAAACATATGATCGAGTATCAACACAAACAGATGACTGAGTATCAACACAAACATATGACCGAGTATCAACACAAACAGATAACTGAGTATCAACACAAACATATGACTGAGTATCAACACAAACAGATAACTGAGTATCAACACAAACATAATTGAGTATCAACACAAGCACATGACCGAGTATCAACACAAACATATGACTGAGTATCAACACAAACATATGACTGAGTATCAACAAACACATGATCGAGTATTAACACAAACATATGATCGAGTATCAACACAAACAGATAACTGAGTATCAACACAAACATATGACTGAGTATCAACACAAACAGATAACTGAGTATCAACACAAACATAATTGAGTATCAACACAAGCACATGACCGAGTATCAACACAAACAGATGACTGAGTATCAACACAAACATATGACCGAGTATCAACACAAACAGATGACTGAGTATCAACAAACACATGATCGAGTATTAACACAAACATATGATCGAGTATCAACACAAACAGATGACTGAGTATCATCAAACACATGATCGAGTATCAACACAAACATGTTACCGAGTATCAACACAAACAGATAACTGAGTATCAACACAAACATATGACCGAGTATCAACACAAACATATGATCGAGTATCAACACAAACAGATGACTGAGTATCAACACAAACATGTGACCGAGTATCAACACAAACAGATAACTGAGTATCAACACAAACATATGACCGAGTATCAACACAAACAGATGACTGAGTATCAACAAACACATGATCGAGTATTAACACAAACATATGATCGAGTATCAACACAAACAGATGACTGAGTATCAACACAAACATGTGACCGAGTATCAACACAAACAGATAACTGAGTATCAACACAAACATAATTGAGTATCAACACAAGCACATGACCGAGTATCAACACAAACAGATAACTGAGTATCAACACAAACATATGACCGAGTATCAACACAAACAGATAACTGAGTATCAACACAAACATAATTGAGTATCAACACAAGCACATGACCGAGTATCAACACAAACATATGACTGAGTATCAACACAAACACATGATCGAGTATCAAAACACAGTATCAACACAAACATATAACCGAGTATCAACACAAACATATGACTGAGTATCAACACAAACAGATGACTGAGTATCAACAAACACATGATCGAGTATTAACACAAACATATGATCGAGTATCAACACAAACAGATGACTGAGTATCAACACAAACATGTGACCGAGTATCAACACAAACAGATAACTGAGTATCAACACAAACATATGACTGAGTATCAACACAAACAGATGAGTATCAACACAAACATGAGTATCAACACAAACACATGACCGAGTATCAACACAAACATATGACTGAGTATCAACACAAACAGATGACTGAGTATCAACAAACATATGATCGAGTATCAACACAAACATATGACTGAGTATCAACAAACACATGATCGTATCACAAACATATGATCGAGTATCAACACAAACAGATGACTGAGTATCAACACAAACATGACCGAGTATCAACACAAACAGATAACTGAGTATCAACACAAACATATGACCGAGTATCAACACAAACAGATAACTGAGTATCAACACAAACATATGAGTATCAACACAAACACATGACCGAGTATCAACCCAAACATATGACTGAGTATCAACACAAACATATGACTGAGTATCAACAAACACATGATCGAGTATTAACACAAACATATGATCGAGTATCAATACAAACAGATAACTGAGTATCAACACAAACATATGACTGAGTATCAACACAAACAGATAACTGAGTATCAACACAAACATAATTGAGTATCAACACAAGCACATGACCGAGTATCAACACAAACAGATAACTGAGTATCAACACAAACATATGAGAGTATCAACACAAACAGATGACTGAGTATCAACAAAACACATGATCGAGTATTAACACAAACATATGATCGAGTATCAACACAAACAGATAACTGAGTATCAACACAAACATATGACCGAGTATCAACACAGACATATGACCGAGTATCAACACAAACAGATGACTGAGTATCAACAAAACACATGATCGAGTATCAACACAAACATGTGACCGAGTATCAACACAAACAGATAACTGAGTATCAACACAAACATATGACCGAGTATTAACACAGACATATGATCGAGTATCAACACAAACAGATGACTGAGTATCAACACAAACATGTGACCGAGTATCAACACAAACAGATAACTGAGTATCAACACAAACATATGACTGAGTATCAACACAAACAGATGACTGAGTATCAACAAACACATGATCGAGTATTAACACAAACATATGATCGAGTATCAACACAAACAGATGACTGAGTATCAACACAAACAGATGACTGAGTATCAACACAAACATGATGACCGAGTATCAACACAAACAGATAACTGAGTATCAACACAAACATATGACCGAGTATCAACACAAACAGATAACTGAGTATCAACACAAACATATGACCGAGTATCAACACAAACAGATAACTGAGTATCAACACAAACATATGACCGAGTATCAACACAAGCACATGACCGAGTATCAACACAAACATATGACTGAGTATCAACACAAACACATGATCGAGTATTAACACAAACATATGATCGAGTATCAACACAAACATATGAACCGAGTATCAACACAAACATATGACTGAGTATCAACACAAACAGATGACTGAGTATCAACAAACACATGATCGAGTATCAACACAAACATATGATCGAGTATCAACACAAACATATAACTGAGTATCAACACAAACATATGACTGAGTATCAACACAAACAGATGACTGAGTATCAACAAACACATGATCGAGTATTAACACAAACATATGATCGAGTATCAACACAAACAGATGACTGAGTATCAACACAAACATGACCGAGTATCAACACAAACAGATAACTGAGTATCAACACAAACATATGACTGAGTATCAACACAAACAGATAACTGAGTATCAACACAAACATAATTGAGTATCAACACAAACACATGACCGAGTATCAACACAAACATATGACCGAGTATCAACACAAACAGATAACTGAGTATCAACACAAACATATGACCGAGTATCAACACAAACAGATGACTGAGTATCAACACAAACATATAATTGAGTATCAACACAAACAAGCACATGACTGAGTATCAACACAAACATATGACTGAGTATCAACAAACACATGATCGAGTATTAACACAAACATATGATCGAGTATCAACACAAACATATAACACAAACATAATTGAGTATCAACACAAACATATGACTGAGTATCAACACAAACAGATGACTGAGTATCAACAAACAGATGATCGAGTATATCAACACAAACATATGATCGAGTATCAACACAAACATATAACCGAGTATCAACACAAACATATGACTGAGTATCAACACAAACAGATGAGTGAGTATCAACAAACACATGATCGAGTATTAACACAAACATATGATCGAGTATCAACACAAACAGATGACTGAGTACCAACACAAACACGTGACCGAGTATCAACACAAACAGATAACTGAGTATCAACACAAACATATGACTGAGTATCAACACAAACAGATAACTGAGTATCAACACAAACATAATTGAGTATCAACACAAGCACATGACCGAGTATCAACACAAACATATGACTGAGTATCAACACAAACATATGACTGAGTATCAACAAACACATGATCGAGTATTAACACAAACATATGATCGAGTATCAACACAAACATATGACTGAGTATCAACACAAACATATGACTGAGTATCAACACAAACAGATGACTGAGTATCAACACAAACATGTGACCGAGTATCAACACAAACAGATAACTGAGTATCAACACAAACATATGACTGAGTATCAACACAAACATATGACTGAGTATCAACAAACACATGATCGAGTATTAACACAAACATATGATCGAGTATCAACACAAACAGATGACTGAGTATCAACACAAACATGTGACCGAGTATCAACACAAACAGATAACTGAGTATCAACACAAACATATGACAGAGTATCAACACAAAGAGATAACTGAGTATCAACAAAAACATAATTGAGTATTAACACAAACACATGACCGAGTATCAACACAAACATATGACTGAGTATCAACACAAACATATGACCGAGTATCAACACAAATATATGACCATATATCAACACAAACTTATGATCGAGTATCAACACAAACATATGACCGAGTATCAACACAAACAGATAACTAAAGTTGAGAGTTTTGATGACATTTTGGATATCATGAACACTTCCTCCATCCGGGCTGAGTACCCTTTCTAATAATGTTAATGTTGAAAGGTAGAACGTCTTTTCGTGCAGTGGGCAATGCTTAGAAAATGTGGCATTTAAAAAAAATACAACTTTTTCAAGAATTTTCTTCTTCTGATAGTGATTAAAGTAATTTTAAAGTTGATAAATTAAGATAATGGATTATTGTACACTGAATTCCTGATATTATTGCTGGTGTTTTACTTATGTAATACAAAAAGAACAGAACGAGTGTTTTTTCTGTGGTGTTTTAACTACATAAGTTTGTCGTACAAATACTTGTTGTCATCCTGTCAACTGATTCTGCGTCAGCAAGATATCTTTTTTTTTTCAAAATTGCATTAATGATAACATGTTTTAAGGTAAATTTCATTTCTCCTGATCGTAAATGATCATCTTCTAACCCAACAGAATCATAGTGTGGATCCAGAATACTAACCATGTAATGAATCGTGTTGTCGTAAGACTGACTGTCTTTAGATACATAATAAATACTGAGATTATTTACAGTTTCACAGTGATGGTGTCTAAATGGGAACCAGCACTGAGACCTGAACAGTCGAGAACAAGATGGATACTTCATATCTTGATCTGGAGGTTGGTTTCGAGATCCAGTTTCTGGTCTAAACAATGATAAAACAAAACGTCATTCACGTAATCCAAAAACTAAACCCAATTTTGTTATCCTCAAAATGAAAATAGGACATCATTCCTATAGAACTAAAAGCAGAACATCATTCCGATACCTATAAATATACCTCATTATTATGTATTTCAAAAGAAAATGTCATTATTGTAGCAGCACAATTAACCGAACTTTAACATCCTGAAAAGCAGAAAACCCTGTATCCAAAAAATAAATCTAACTTCTATATTATCCTGAAATCACGAATCATGATATCATTCTTAGAGCCTAAACAATAAACTCAAATTCGATCACAAAATTGCAAAACGGAATATTGTTCCCATTTTCGAAACAATAAATTCAGTTTCAATATCTGTAAACGTTACTTCTTTTGAAACAATAAATGGAACTTCAGTACCCGAAACCACAAAATAAGACATTACTGTATGCAAACAAGAAACTCGACATTGTTTAATCATTATGAAACCATTCCTGTATCCAAACAAATACCCATCTTTAGTATCCTGAAACCACAGAACATTGTTATTGCTGTCATATTTCAATTGAGATGTAAAGTGAAGATTACCTAGATATTTGCTTATATTGCTGTTATGCTTAATCTTTGATAGATTGTTTAGGCAGAGTATTCATGATGAAATGTTGTACAATGGACGGCAGTTGCCTGTTGTGGAGACACAAGTGTAGAGGACGACGTTTCGAAAGTCTTCCGCCTTTCATCCTCAGGTCCTTCCTGTTGTGTAAAATGCTGTTATTCGTTTCTGCTGGTCAATCACAGAAAGTCAGTACAATTCTTCTCTTACGCAGCTAACATTCGTTCGTTTATGAATTTTAATATTTATTTATTTCTTTGTGGATGCTCGAGATGTTTTCATTGTGCTGTGCACTGAAGTAAACATTTGTATGAGAGCTAAGCTCAGAATGTTGGTAAGCTGTACAGAACTCAAGAGCAAACACCAGTTTTTTATGTGTTTTGTAATTAATAACACAATTTTCCTTTGAAGATAGCTTTATTAATATTTTCTATCATAATATTTGAACTGCTATTTAATCCTGAATTACATGGATTACTTTTGATCAGAAGTTATTAATATTTAACACGTTGAACATAAACCAATTTTCTTTTTTTTTGTGACAGCAAAACGTGTTATTCGTCAACGTTTTTATCTATTTATGGTGTCCACTTTGCTTGAATGTATTGGCTTCTCAGCTAACTGAAGAAATGTGAGATTGATGAAACCCCAAAATAATGATGACTGTTTTTGAAGATTGAAAGTTAAACGAGCAACGTCAAATCATCAATGATACAGCAGACTACTCAGATGCAAGCGAGGAAAAGTGACTCAATTTTGTCATCCGAGTGACGCTCAGATGACAAGTTTTCAAGCTGTGAGCTCGAGATGGAAAAAAAAGAAACGTCTTGATTGGACACGAACACGTTTTTGCTCAACAGTGTGAGCACATGAATTAATCATTTGATAGATTAAACTTGTTTCAAAAACACGCGCTAACGCATTATGGATTAGAGACTTCAAATGAGATAGCTATTCTTTTTTCCCATCTTAATGGGTCTTTTAGCTGGTCTGAATGGATTTTCTTTGTCGATTAAACTCGATGCCTTGCTATTTTCTTAGAAACCATTTTAAACGTTATTATACTCAATGGAGCCTTGCTATTGGTCTGATGGAGTTTTAAGTGCGTTTTTTCTTATATGTGTAGATAGTTCATTTAAAGTTACTCTTTGTAATAAACTATATTTATTTTAATTTATTTGAACCTTAGAATAAATAACATGTCTTTCGATTTTCACGTGAAGTGTGTGTAATGTACTTATGGGTGTCAGTATGGTATATATTCAAGGATAGAATTACCAGCAAGAGTTAGATTAACTAGTAACAGTGCGATTGCATAGCTCTGAGTTTTCGGGAAGGATCCGCTAGAACTCTAACGGAAATCTTGAAAACCTGTATACGAACACTGTACATTTTTAAAGATGGAATCTGGTAGAATTCTCTAAAAATCTATGAAACTTTTGTATACTCAAAATACCTAAAACTTATGTCAATACAATGCAATATTACATATTAGAAGTCTAAGAAAATTAAAAAAACAAATGTGTGTGTCAGTACCGCATTTTGTTTATAACAGAATCTCTTAGAAAGTCACAAAAAAGTTTAAAACATCTTTGTCAATAGAGTACATTGTTATATATGGGATCTGTTAGAAGTTCACAACAAATCCAGAAAAATGTGGACATAAACAGAATGCATCATCACCGACAAGGCACAGATTGAGCATTACTTTGAGAAATAATATATCTAAAGCCCACCCTTACATTAAAACTTTTAGGGCAAAATGTATCAAAGCAATTGTTAATAACTCATTTCTATCACACATTATTGTTAACAATTAATAAAATCAATCCAAATTTACTCAACTAACTATACTGAACAGTATTTTAACAGAGCTCAAGAATATCTCAGGTTTTGACGGTTTTCACTCTATTTAACATGTATAAAATGACAATCTCTGAGAAAGATATGCAAGAAATGTATAGATAATTGTAATTCTAACCTGTAGATGTCTCTCGGAAATTAGAAAAAATATGTGCACACATACACACACACACACACATATATATATATAATAGTCTGTTATAACCAAAAACAAATCGAGACAAAACTAAAAACGCTGCACTAATTAAAGGATCTCAGGGTACAAGTTATAATGTGGGATACAAAATGTACCCTTTTGTTTAACTTAATTTACTTAATTATAACAGTATTAATTTTCTCTAAATGTATATGTATGTATACGAGGGCTGTTCAAAAAATACGCGGACTGTTTGAATTGCGCAGCTCCAGTTGGTTCCAGGGGAATCCGCTTGGTGTCGCTAGGTTCGCACAGATAAGCTGATTACGACGCCATTTCCCGATTGCAGATATCTTCATTTGTGTATTAGCTACGCGGTTTTAAGTGAAGTGCGATTTTTTCGTTTGGCGGATTTCAGAATGAATGACTTGAAGGAGCAACGACTTGCTGTGAAATTGTGTGTTAAACTTGGAAAATCTGCGACTGAAACTTTTGCTATGCTTAACACGGCTTACGGTGATGTTGCTATGAAGCGTATGGCATGTTTCAAGTGGCATGAACGTTTTAAGGATGGTCGACAGTCCATTAAAGATGATGAGCGTCCTGGACGTCCTTCCACGTCAACTGACGACCCACACGTTGACAAAATCAACACCCTGGTGCGGGCAAATCGACGTCTGACTGTCGGGGAGCTTGCTGAAGAGTGTGGGATATCAGTTGGATCTTGTTACGAGATTTTGACCGAAAAGTTGAAGATGCACCGCGTTGTTGCAAAATTCAGCCCTCAGAACTCGTGAGTTTTTGGCCAAACACTCGATCACTGTTCTTCCCCACCCACCCCCCTACTCACCTGACCTTGCTCCTTACGATTTTTTCTTGTTCCCCAAACTTTCAAGACCCTTGAAAGGAAGAAGATTTGAGACGATTCCCGAAATTAAGGCAAATGCGACGAAGGAGCTGGAGGACATTACAAAAGAAGCGTACCAGGACTGTTTCAACAAGTGGAAACACCGTTGGGATAAGTGTGTGCGTTGGGGAGGAGAGTACTTTGAATGAGTTCCAGACCTGTAACTTCTAATTAAAGTACATTTTGTTTTATGACGTCAGTCCGCGTATTTTTTTTAACAGACCTCGTATACTCTTAGAAATATTTTTCAACATTGTCAAATGTATTCTAATAACGTTCCAAAAGACTTTAAATATAGAAGAAAACTTCGAGTCAGCTAAGAGTGAAAAACATTTTATTCATTAAGATTACATCATTATAACCATCTATACAAAATAATGTTAAAAACAAGAATATTAAGAAAACAAGAGTAAAAAGAAAAGTAAAAAAATCGCCATCCAAAAAATGAGAGTTTGTTAGAACTTTTCCTTCTATCGCTCATTTGTCCTTTTATGGTATGTTCGATTTTACACAACTGGAATCTTTATTTCATTTGTCGAAATATCTATACTTTGTGTGATAGTTAATTTCACAAACTCATTGTCTGTGTATTTTACTTTAATGTCGAAATTATTTACCATTTTAAACATTTGTTTGAAACAGCCTGTCTTTTTGTTTCTCTCACACTTCTGCTCCATTCTATAATGAAAGTAATTCCTAAAATTTATTGAAGTGTCAATTACTTGTCATTTAGCACTTGGAAAAGTGGGTAGGTGGCCACAGAATGAATAAATAAAAACAAAACATCCTTTTGGAAAAAAAAGGGTTTTTACAGAAATAACAGCAAACATGAAAATGAATCGTCTCCCAGTTTATCTTATACCTGCAGTAGTACAGAAAATTAATATACTTAATAATATAACTGGTATGTATTTGTACGATGTGCTATGCCAACTGCAGGAATTAAGACCCATATTTTAACGTGGTAAGTCTTCATGTTTACTGCTGAGTTACTGAAGGCAACTACTATGCAAGTTATGGAATTAAGACCCAGATTTTAACGTGGTAAGTTTTCATGTTTACTACTGAGTTACTGAAGGCAACTACCATGCAAGTTTTGGAATCAAGATCCATATTTTAACGTGGTAAGTCTTCATGTTTACTGCTGAGTTACTGAAGGCAACTACTATGTAAGTTTTGGAATTAAGACCTATATTTTAACGTGGTAAGTCTTCATGTTTACTGCTGAGTTACTGAAGGCAACTACTATGCAAGTTTTGGAATTAAGACCCAGATTTTAACGTGATAAGTCTACATGTTTACTGCTTAGCTTCTGAAGGAAACTGCTATGTGAGTTTGACATTTAAGAATCAAATGCTGTAACATAATTACATTTCTCTTCATCACTTCTATTAAAATTAAATTCATTATATACATACAGAGTCCACTATTACATAAGTCATTCACTTATAAAATTCATGAAATTAATTTAAAATTCTTTCATATCCTTCTTACATTTAATAAACATGATTTTTATGACTAGCTTCTGAAAAAATGCTTTAAACGCCGAAAGTTGACGAAGCAT
This sequence comes from Tachypleus tridentatus, assembly GCF_004210375.1. Classification (NCBI taxonomy): domain Eukaryota; kingdom Metazoa; phylum Arthropoda; class Merostomata; order Xiphosura; family Limulidae; genus Tachypleus; species Tachypleus tridentatus. Next base: position 155,352,700 of record NC_134834.1, read on the forward strand.
TAGAAACCAGTGGGTCTAACAGTAGTGATACAAATCATGTAAAATTTGTCCACTTATGATTCAAAATTTTCTGATTGATTACATACTTTATGTCTGTTGGTTTCTATAAGTATTATTCTAACTGAAAACTCTGGATATTAAAAATATACACACATATATGTATATATATATATATATAAATATATTACTGTCTGTGAGCCCAGTTTTATTTCCTATATTATATTAAGTTATTGCTATCATAAAACTAGTATTAGTGCTATAAGTTTAGATGTTATTATTCTGAAACTTAGTTGTTACAGAATTTATCACTTTTAGACACATGTACAAACTCAGTTGTAAGATGTATTAACATGCTTAAACTCAAGTCTGTGGTTGTGGATTAATCTATTTCCATATTTAAAACCACATACACATATTTGTATGTTACTTCTTTTTTGTCATATTTCGCACATATATTCAGTTACTTAGTACAGAATATATTTATTATTAATAAATGTTATACTAATTAATAATGATAATAACTCAATGGTTTTATTTCTTGAAGAAACGTTTAACCGCAAGTTGAAATACGTATACATTTTAAAATCATTTCACACGTGTACGCAGGTATAATTTTAAGTGGCTCCACACCTAATTATTAATTCGGGAACAGTTTGTTCATTTATTTGTTTGTAATTAAGCACAAAGCTGCACAGTGGGCCCTCTGTGCTCTATCCACCGCAAGTATCGAAGCCTGGTTTCAAATATTTTTTGCCAATACGACGCTTGAACCAGGCGTTTGGGGTTCTTCTCGATGGACCCCGAAGATAGCCTGATGAAAAACGCACAGACTCACAAAAACACAGTTATTCAACTTTTTTATCCTCTTTCCATGATAATAATAATAATAATATATTATGAACATTCCAATATAATTTTTCAAAAGATTAGAAATTTTTCATTACGAATAACAATAACATAGGTCTCTAGAATGATTAAAAATATACCTCAAAATGTTATCGGCCTATGTCCCAGTATAACATTATACGCGCTTTATTGTATATGTAATATAAAATCTTGGATGCACATTATGCCCATAAGTATAGCTGATTTAACGTTCATATTTCAAATATCAGGCTATAACCATTTTCTTAATATATTAGTCTACCTGTTTGCCAAACTTGGTACTTTTATCATTATATGCACAAATCTTTTGTTATACCGCTGTACTAATTAGGCTGTGTGGAATTTCGAATATTGGTGAATTATGGCAGGAATGGTTATTACTTTTGGCTTTCATCCATGATTAATTTTATTTTCGTAATACCATACGAGTTAGTATCTGCCTCAATCAAAATATTTTTGCCTAAAACCTGTTTGTACGTTCTAGTACACCTGAAGAGTGACTGGTGTTGTGTTTGGTTGTAATACCTGCCAAACTGTGAATGGATATGGTTAATTTTCATGTTAATTGCGTGAATTGTTGTTTTGTTTTAAGCACAATGAGCTATGTGTACTGTGCCTATTAAGGATATGGAAATCTAGTTTCTAGCGTCATAAGAATTCAGATTTACTGCTGAATCACTGGGGGAGACGTTACATGAATATTAGTTACAGTGAAGCGCAATATAGAATAAAAATTATTTAACTTGTTACAAGTGACAGATTGATATTGTAAGAAAACATTTTACAGAAGTTTTGAACGTTAAAAGAACTGGTCATTGAATTTTAATAACCAATACAAGGAACCATTTTACATCGTCTTGGATTTTTCAGTGGATCACCGGTAAGCTTAAGGACATACAATGTTAAAATCCGTAGTTTCATTTTCCACATTGGACAGAACACAAACGGCATTTGTGATTTGTGTACAATACTGTTCTTGTGTTGAAGAACATATAAATCCTACAACTTGGGTTATTCCTAGAAATTCAAACAACATGTCTTAACATTTAACAGGTTTATCACTAACAAGAATATTATAAAAGCGAGTGGCCCGACATGGCCAGGTGGGTTAAGGCGTTCGACTCGTAATCTGAGGGTCGCGGGTTCGAATCCCGGTCGCCCCAAACATGCTCGCCATTTCAGCCGTGGGGGCGTTATAATGCGACAGTCAATCCCACTATTCGTTGGTAAAAGAGTAGCCCAAGAGTTGGCGGTGGGTGGTGATGACTAACTGCCTTCCCTCTAGTCTTACACTGCAAAATTACGGACGGCTAGCGCAGATAGCCCTCGTGTAGCTTTGCCCGAAATTCATAAAAACAAAGCAAACATAAAAGCGAACCGAACTGACGGTGAAGAGCAATTACGAACTCAGAACTGTTTGTTCATTCTTAATTTGAAGCATGACTTGACTGAATTAAATTAAGAAATTCCATTTTTCTTAAAAGTGTAAACTCTAAGTATATTTTTCTTAATCTATTTAAATTTGTCCAGATATAAGGAGATGAATAGAATTTACAGCTTAAATTTGATGTTCAAAGTTATTTTTGAAGGTTTAGATTTAGAAGAGAATAAATGTCTTTGTTCAGGTGTATTCATGAATGCTTAAAAATTATAAATATGTTCTGAATCTAATTAATGTCCTGGTGAAGAGGAAATTAAAAGTCCTAAGCTTATGTAGTTCTAATATTAAGTTAATCTTACATTCTATCCTCCTCATTCCTAAAGGTTTATGGTTGGTTATTGAATGGTTTCTGTCGTCATTCGCCTGTGTTAGAGGTTTGTACAGGTTAGTAAGAGCTTGAACTTAATCTAGGATTGTGTAGTACCATGCTAGGACTTTGATCGAACTGTAGGGATTAGCATAGACACAATCCTACGGTTTCTTGTGTTGTGAATACGTGTTTTTCTTTTCTCCAGAAGCTACATTATTCCAAAAATGTCATATAATTAAGATAGCATTATAGTAAAACATTCCAACAAAATCTGTTTGAAATTTATGTTGGAATTTTACATTTGCCGTCTGTTTTAATTTCATTTCTCTTTTATCTTATCGTTATTGAGATACTCAGTTGATTTACAACTTTCACAAACACAAAGTTTTAAATACTTAACCACTAGGTGGTGTTAATTATAATTTTAATTTTTTTATGAATAATATTATTTTTATTAGCAAGTTTTTCATTTCTCAAGGCCTCCGGTAGTACAGCGGTAAGTCTACGGACTTACAACGCTAAAATAATGCGGGATTCGGTTCCCATCGGTGGGCCCAGCAGATAGCCCGATGTGACTTTACTATAAAACAAACACACACTCATTTCTCAAAAAGAATTACGAGATTTTATTAAAATTAAACATTATTTTCATTATTTATATTATTTAGATTTAAAAATATTGAAATGAACATCATGAAACTTATAAATAAAATTTTAAAAAATTCGATAGTTTATTGAAGAAAAAAAAGAGAAAATTTTCAATATTATTCTGTCAAATAAATGAAGTCACATGCGCAGTAGATTTGCGTCATGAAATAACTGACATGCTTTAGAATCAGTACAAGTTTTCGATTAATACTTAAGCGGATCCAAAATTTCAAGGATTTCGAGCGACACTGCGTTTGAAATATTTTGAATCGACTTTATTCTGGTGTTAAAGTTAAGTAGTTTCAATGGTACAGTTGTCGCGTCAAGATTTTGTAGGTACATTTACTGTTTATTAATGCATTTTAAGATTCTAGTATAAAGTAGATATTCCGTGTCCATAGCTCGGGTGTTCAGGCTGGAAACATAATCCAGGAGTAAAGCGTGTCTTATTAAACACTTGGACTGAACTAACGTGCAGTGGTAGTAGTATGAGAAATTTGATGAACAGGTGAGAGTCGCTTGAAGACAGTGGTGATACACGTGGCAGAACGTACGACAAGGCGTAACGAGGGGTAGAGTTCATAGAGAAATCAAACAAATTTTACTAACACTGTCACCATTGCACCTTAATCTTAAAAAGCTGGGTACCTATACAAATATATATATATACCAATCATTCGTCCAAACTCAACCCCTTTAGTCACGCTGTTGAATAAGTGATCGATGAAAGGAGTTGAATCCTTTGTAAATTTTGTTAGTTTATTTTTAGTTGATTTCGATTACCACAAAGAAAATGGTTTATCGAGATCTGATTAAACTGAACCCTAATTACATTTTTAACCAAGTCTAATCCCAGTTTCCAGGGGCAAAGGAAGGAGGTTGCAAGTTGTAAAATCTTTAAACCATTAACTAATTTCAAATCGTTTTGTTAAGCTTCTTCCAAGTATATCGCTCATGTATTCTACATATAATTTTCAAACTAATAATGCGGTGTATATTTTGTGCTCTAACGTAGAAATAGACAAGCAATAAATTAAAATACGAAACCTACAGTATAAAAAAGCAGGCTAATATGAAAACATGAGCAGCTGGGAAACAGATTATAAATCGTGACGTCAAATACAGATACACCATATGTTACATATATCATATAGAGTGTGCAAGGAGATGTGCGCAGTTTCTAACATCCTCGTTAAAAGAAAACTTCAAGTTTTGTTTTGAAATCTGTGTCTCTAGTTGATTGTACACTAAAGTACACCAAACCAGAATGTCATATAGAAACGAAGCTCAGAAGTAAATATGATACGATGCACGGGTACAAAGCTTACAAAGAAATTTTGATTATTTTATTTTGTTTTTACTGTAAAAACAATTTTTGTTTTCTTAACTAAGGAAGAAGTTTTCATTTACTTCAGTTTTATTCACAAGAGTGTCAACACAAGGCCCGATATGGCCAGGTGGGTTAAGGTGTGCGACTCGTAACCTGAGGGTCGCGGATTTGAATACCCGTCGCACCAAACATGATCACCATTTCAGCCATGGGGGCATTATAATATTACGGTCAGTTCCACTATTTGTTGGTAAAAGAGTAGCCTAAGAGTTGGCGGTGGGTGGTGATGACTAGCTGTTTTCTCTCTAGTGTTACACTGCTAAATTAGGGACGGCTAGCGCAGATAGCCCTCATGTAGCTTTGCGTGAAATAAAAACAACACCAAACGAGTGTCAACATATATTTATTATCACATAATTATATTACAACCAAGGTCAGAATGAGAAAAACAACATAAACTACAACATAACCATTCCATATTACAGTTATTAATCGAAGAATTTGTTCAGTGAATAATTTTGGATATAATAGTTCTTTGTCAAACACTTTTCGTTCTTATACTACAGAGAAAGACTGTGACTTAAACAGTCAAGAGTTGTGAAAGCGAAAAGGTAAAGTTGCTTGCACGCACTGTATCTGGGCAACGGTAGTAACACAGTGCGCATGCTCCATTCAACGCTAGGGGAGACTTGCGTATCTTGGCAGTAACTCCAAATGTGAAGATGTACCGGTCCCGCGTGTGAGCGTCATTTACTGCTCTGCAAATGCAGAGTCGAGATTCAAGAGCTCCAGATGGAAGAAGAGTTGAAGTGCCCTGCGTGTAAACACCTTTTCAAGAATCCGGTTCTACTACCTTGTTGCCACTCTCTTTGCCTAAACTGTGCTCTTCAGAACCAGCAGCCAGCTCAGCACCTTCAGCCACCGTCAGACGACAGTGACAGCACAGCAGACTATCCCGACGGGGACAAACTGAGTCTAGTGAGTGAAACCGATAGCGGAGTGGTGTGTAACAGCCGGCCGAGTAGCTATGTCGGAACCCCTAACCTCATGTTTCCCCCTCTCCAGAGCAGCTCCTTGTCTCTGGGCTGTCCTGTCTGCCAGAAGGTGGTCTATTTCGATGAACACGGATCCAACAACCTGCCGAAGAACAAGACGCTCCAAAACATTGTAGACAAATACGGAGAAAGTAAGCAATTACCAATCCACTGTCAACTGTGTGAAGACGATCCCAAGGAGGCGACGGTAATGTGTGAACAGTGTGAAGTGTTCTACTGTGACCTTTGTAGAGACGGCTGCCATCCGGCTCGAGGGCCTCTAGCTGCCCATTCACTGGTTAGTCCACAGCAGGGAAAGGCCTTACTGAGATCAAAAAATAAAGAGAAAAAGACCAATTGTGGGGAACATCCGTCAGAAACACTGGGGATGTACTGTATGCTGTGTAAAGTAGCTGTGTGTGGTGTATGTTTAAAAACTGATAGACACGCTAACCATGACATTCAAGCTCTTGTGGGAATGTGTAAGGCTCAGAAGGTAAGTTTACTTTTCCAGTTTTACCAATAATAATTTTCTTCAAACTATTACCAAGAACTTTATGACTATTTAGTTATGTTGTAGTCTTTAAAGTCAGTTACTATTATTACAGCTTGTTAACCATGTTAACTAATTTTTTACTTTTTGGACTTACAATATATCAGTTCTTCAAACAACATAGGAATTCTCCATGTGTAGCTTTCCTTTTAGTTTACTGATATTTCCAGTAAACCTAAGAGCCCACACCGCTAAAAAACAGGTTTCAATACCTGTGGTTGGCAGAGCCCTGTTAGCCTATTTGTGTATCTGTATCATAACTGTTGATTTTAGCAATAGTGGCCGGACTTACTCGAATGTTAGTTAAGTGACGTCACTTCTCTGAACGAAAACTTAATCAGAACTATGAACGCACACACACAAGTACATATATTTATATTTGAGCCATTGTTAAAATATTATAATAAACCTTCGGCAGGGATTAACGGATTATTCCGGTTTTGATTAGGAAAAGGCGTTTTTGACGGTTTTAAAATGTATTATATACTATGGAACGTTTTTTACACTACGAGGTTTTTAAGCCCATGAAGTTAAAACACAGTAACATTACAACGAAAATACTGTTTGAATTTAACAATGCAGATGGCTTTAGCCCAATAAATAATATGATGTTTGATCATTAGAGGGATAAATAATAAGGCTGTAGTTAGGTTGAAGATTATTTCTTTCTGGTTTAATGAAATTATATATAAATCTCTTTATCATGTTTCGTTTTACAACTACTGTAGACATTTATTCTGTGTTTTAGTTTTGGACAATAATAACATCAGTTTGAGACAAACGGTAAATCTTTTATTTCTAATTTTCTAATACAAATATATCAGCCTCAACAATTTCGTTAGTGTTATTGTTAACTGTGTTTCTTTTAATTTGACTTTGTAAAAAAATAATAAAAGTCAGCTAGCACGACTGAATTTATAATGTTCTAATGTTCAGTTTTCTGTTGTCAAGACTTAGTTGCTACAGTTTACTCAATACTTTTCACTTCGACATAAAAACAATGCAACAATTCATTTTCATTTAGATTTGATTTGGTATGTGGTAACGATTATTTATTTTCTAAATGAGCTATTTTGTGACTCTAGTTTCTTCAGATACACGACCTAGATGTTTAATTGATTACTGTTGCAGTTTCTGCCACACGCTAGTGGAATAACGGCTGTATTTTGGTTTTTTATTTATTTATCTGTTCCTGCTATACGTTAGACATACCACCTACGGAGCTTCTTAAACATTGCTATGTCTTCATTTAAGTGATACAGACAAATCTATGTGGGTATGATTGAATTAATCATTCTTGATGACCAAGGTGAGGTCGAAAGGTTGTTCTCTGCTTTATTAGTAAAAGTGTTAATACTCATACCAGCCGCTCTGAGATACATTTTAATTAATCATTTCTGGATGTCAGGTTAGAATTATTAAACGATACGTTTAGTTTCATTATCCTTTGTCCACCGGCTTCTTTTCCAATGGAACAAAGCATAGTAAGGTTTCGAAAGTAGAACTTATAACTTTTAGTTCATTTCTTGTAGAAAACAAAAACTAACATAAAAGCAAATCGTTTGTAGTTTCCATTGCAAAAAACAGTAAATAGTTTTGTTCGTTGTAGAATTGACGGTATTAAATTTAAAACTCAAGGTGGTTATGCATCAGTATGATGTAAGTAATTTTACTAAAGCAATGTGTGAGAATTTATCTACCTTAAGACGTACAATATAAACCTGTAATTGCAGCTAATTCTAACACATGTGTTGATGGTCCCAATCCAACAACCTAAATCTGTTATTTTATTTGAAAGCAACTAGATTTTTCCGATGATTCAAGTTTCCCCCAATCATATGGGATTTTCTTTACACGAGTACATTGTTTTAATCATGATGTCTGTGCACACATCGAACCTGTTTATAGATTTCTTACTATAAAAGTAATAACACGATATAGGAACACTCACTTTTATGATCTGCGTCTACTAGGATGATAACGTGGTAAGTGAACGTTCACTCTTATTACCTGCGACTACCAGACTGATAACGTGGTATATGAGAATTCATTCTTATAACCTGCGGTTACCAGAGTGATAACGTGGTATGTTTCAAACCGACAACTCCGCCATGTTTTTCTTTACGGAACTTACTTAATTATGGTTGAACCAAAATAATATCGCTGTTCTTTTAAAAGAGAAGGGCATATTGAAGGTAAAATAGTAGTTGCTTTATATATCAGGGGCATATTGATATTTTACGAAATGCAGTAGTTCTAATAAGGCAGTAGGATATTAATACTAAAAAAGAATTTGGTTATTACTTTAATTACACTGCACAACAAAGTTTTAGCTTCTTGAACACTGTTGGGTGTTCCTTATAGAAATCTATAATATAGATTTTTGGCTGATGATCACGAAACTCACATCCAAATTTGTCCATCACGTACCGTTTCATCGAAATCTTGGTTTCACCAGGACATTGCTACAATGGAAAACGATATCAGGGCAACTGGAATCCATCAATGCTTGCTGACTATTGTTGGACACTGCAACGTGATGCACCGGACATTGAATACAAACGAAAATCAGGAGCAAAACACTTTTAATTATGTTGAACTTAATAGTGTATTAGAAAGATAAACGCAATTAAACACGTTATTGCTGGTAAACAGTTAACTGTCTATTTCTCAGAGTTCCTACGTGATGAACCAAAACCAAAACTATATTTGTGCATACCCACCAGGTACCTGTCACCAGCAAAAACTTTTCATGAAGCAAAACTTTTCAAAAACTTGTTGTGCAGTGTTATTATATTTGTATCTTTCTAGACAGTATTATCTATAGAGAAAAAACGTTATGTCTAGAGAATCGTTAAACATTATCCGTAAACCCTGGTGTATCGAAGGTGATGTAAATATGTGTTCTTTATAAAATACTGTTTATGTCTTTTAGAAAGAAATGGTTAAATCATTTAATAGCTGAATTTTGTTTGACATTTTTTTATTTTACAAAACAACCAAGAAAAGGTTATTCGAATGAACGTAATATCGACATACAATCACATATAATGAAATGTAATGTAAATATTGCTATATCAACAGTTGCTCAGCAACGAGATTATTACTAAATTTCACAAGAAAGTGACTACCTAAAGCAGTCGGTTTTTTTATCTCTTCCCCCATTCTTATGCGTTAAAACTATCACACTTAGAATTTAAAGGGCAGATACATCTACCAAAAATGTCTTGTTTGGTTATAAATTAACGAATTTATAATATTCACACCATTATTTCGAGACCTGTAAAACATTAACTGTATTTTCTTGTTTGAAGACCGTAATGAGTGTTTTCTGTAACGTCGATAATAGGTGTGAAAGAGAATTTAGAGTAGGATTAATTACCCTGATCTAAGTAAGTGATAAACACTGTTATGCGATAAAACCAAACCATTAAATCAGCCAAGAAAGTCCAAGATAAGGTCATACTGTTTAATTACTGTACAGTGTTCTGTTGTGTGACAGAACCCAATGACCCCATAATGGAAGGTTAACGATCCAAGGATGGAGATAATCTAGAACTAAGAGTAAAGCGATGTCTGGGTTCTGTCTTCTCCCCCTTACAACACAACTCTACAGCCGTTTTCAGGTTGATATATGTGTGTGATAAACTTGAGCTTCTCTGGAACTTCTGTTCTAACAGTGCTGGTTGGTAGTTGGTGTATTCTCGGAAATCATTCGAACAGTTTATAATTCACATCTGAAATTTATAACAGAGAAACAAAATAAGGAAAACTGAAGGATAAACGCATTCTTTCAAACGGCTGCTGGGACTATAATCACAAGTAGTGTAAAATAACATCAGAGTAAAGTGATAGTGATTAATAATTAATAAACGTTGGTAATTGTCAAGAAAAGGCACATTATATAGAAATTAATAAACGTTGATGATTATCAAGAAATGACACATTATGTAGAAAGTAATAAACGTTGATGATTGTCAAGAAATGACACATTATGTAGAAATTAATAAACGTTGATGATTGTCAAGAAATGACACATTCTACAGGAACTAATTAACGTTGGTGATTGTCAAGAAATGACACATTATGTAGAAATTAATAAACGTTGATGATTGTCAAGAAATGACACATTCTACGGGAACTAATTAACGTTGGTGATTGTCAAGAAATGACACATTATGTAGAAATTAATAAACGTTGATGATTGTCAAGAAATGACACATTCTACGGAACTAATTAACGTTGGTGATTGTCAAGAAATGACACATTATGTAGAAATTAATAAACGTTGATGATTGTCAAGAAATGACACATTCTACGGGAACTAATTAACGTTGGTGATTGTCAAGATATGACACATTGTGTGGGAACTATTAAACGTTGATGATTCTCAAAATGATACTTTGTATTTATGACCGTATTCCTCTAGCGATAATTAAGTTAAAAATGAGTTGTAAAAAATCAGGCACAGAGCAAGACTAAATGGAATGATTTCTGAGAAATTCTAGTACGGATTGTGACTAAATGAGATGGGTTTTGAAACAATAACGTAAGAAATGTGACTAAATGAGCTTGTTTCTCAAAGATCGTATACGGAACGTGTCTCTACAAGTGAGTTCTATGATTTCATGTACAGAGTGTAAGTAAATCGGTTGGATTCTCATAAATAACGTACAGAATTTGATTAAGCAGTATGACTTGCTAAACATCACTCACAGAGCGTTGTTAAATACTGTGGTTTCTCATAAATAACGTACAGAATTTGATTAAGCAGTATGACTTGCTGAACATCACTAACAGAGCGTTCTTAAATACTGTGGTTTCTCATAAATAACGTACAGAATTTGATTAAGCAGTATGACTTGCTGAACATCACTAACAGAGCGTTCTTAAATACTGTGGTTTCTCAGAAATCATGTACAAAGTGTGATTGAATAGGATGGGTTATGTGTTACATATATCGGTATCTACTAAAACTTCGATAAGCTATTATTTTGTTCTTATATTTTGATCGTATAAGGCTTAGTTCCTACTATTTAAGTCAGTCAGTTATATAAATTGATTGTTTTAACTTAATATGTTTAAAGATATGGCTTTTTCGTCTCGAATGTGACAAGACAACAGTGTCATAAGGCTTCTTAGTGTCTGCTTATTGATCTGGTTGAGTATTAGAAAGAACGTGAAAACTCCATTTAATTCCAATTTTTCGATTTAAAAGCGGCCCGGTATGGCCAGCTGATTGAAGCGCTCGACTCGTAATCAGAGGGTCGCTGGTTTGAATCCCCGTCGCACCAAACATACTCGCCATTTCAGCCGTGGGGGCGTTAAAAAGTGACGGTTAATCCCACTATTCGTTGGTAGAAAAGTAGCCCAAAAGTGGTGATGACTAGCTGTCATCCCTGCTAAATTAGGGACGGTTAGCGCAGATGTGTAGCTTTGTGCGAAATTCAAACCAAAGCAAAACGATTTAAAAGATGAAAGTGTTGAAGCGCATTAAAGTTTAATAAGGATGATATTTAAAATAAATCACACAGATAACAGACAGACCGATCTTTGCATACATTTGTTAATTTTAGTTCTATCTTCTATTTCTCACAAATCACTGTCCAGAACGTCTTTCTTTCAAAACCAAAACTCATCAACTGCAGTAACTCTTATTACCAGTTGATATTAATCCATTTCATTTCACTTCGTAGGACTAAATAATTTTTAGTTATTTCCTTATAAATGCCTGGATATGAATGAACTCTGAGTCATATACTCGTATATACACAAAACGTAAATAGTTTTGCTGGAAGGAGAAACCGAAAAATAAGCGTAAAACCATAGTTATTGGTTGCTTATTTGTTGTCATTTTTCAATTACGCTGTTTTGAATTATTCCAATTAGTGATTCACATAGCATATATCTCATTGCTTATTTTCAACCATTTGAATTCAGTTCGTTGATGGGAATTTTCTTGTAAGAAAATAAAACATACTCAGAATTACTACACAAGCAGACATTCTGAACACCTCTCTGTGACTTAGCGGTAAGTCTAAAGGCTTATAACGCTAAAATTAGGCTTTCTATCTCGATGAACACAGCACACTTAGCGCATTGTGTAGCTTTGTTCTTAAGAATAAACAACACTTTGGCTGTTCGTAGCAAGGTTGGTTTTTCCCTAAAATTATTCATAACCATATATACATGCATATATAATTTTGTATAATAACACTCTATACTGTGGTGGAAAACAAAATAAATACGAAATCGACATCAACCTATCTATAGATATTTTAGGATAGACGTAGTACGTTATCGAATTTTGAACATAGAATTATCTTTTTTTAATAAGTGCATGTTTACACTCTTGTTTCTGACAGAAGAAACAATGCATCGGACTTTCCAAGCTTCAATTTTTTTTGAAGTATTTAAAAAATTAATTTTTTTATAATAATATCACTGAAACTCTTTTGGGTGTCGTGTCGAAACCGCGATACTGTAAACAAATATTCTTTGTTGCTGTTTTTATTCAAAAAGGAAGCTTCAGCGGTTAGCAGTAAACAAAAAGTTAACGTCATAACTTAGTAGTGTGAGCGTGATTGTTATGTACCGGGCGTGACCTTGACACAATGAGCCCAGACTGTGAATCCGAACATTCATGGTTTGCGCTCTAATGTGGAAAAACGCACTTCACATTTTGGTCCCTTGGATGCACTATAAGAGTTTCAGCCAGATTCCAATATTCGATCAGGGAAAAGTAATTCAATAGTTTCTCGTAGGAGTTGTTGAGAAACTGTTGTTATTTGTCTTCTAGTCTCTCAGCTCAAAAATAGGAACGGCAGTGCGTGGATGAGCCCTTAACCTAAGTAGGTTTGCGGGAATATTCTGAAGCGATATGACGCGTCATTTTTCTAACCTTACGTTCGTCTGTCGTATTCGTTCATTACTGACTGCTGTTGAACCGAACGTATAATTATATCATAATTTACACACGAGTTAAAGACAGCGAGACGAGGTGCAAGTTATCCATGCCGTCTTTGCTTCAACTCTAACAGTTTTTTTGTTGTATCCACTTTTAATTATTCCCGGCAAATAATCTTTATTTACGTTCACGTGTATCTTTATTTGAGTTTTAAATATTCCTAGCTGCGCAAAACATGACAAAAGGTAACAGATATCATTTATTTTAATAGTTTGGTGAATAAAGGGAAGAAATCATCATATTTATGTCTTCGTTAATAACCACGAGAAACAAAAATAAACTGCAATACATGATATTAATGAAGGAACGTATAGGAAAACTGATGAGATATCACGCAAGCACATATATTTTAGGGGTTGTCCAAGCATTAGCTGGACAAATTGATTATACCTTTATTTAGATAATTAGGTAGTAATTTATAATTCATTAAACATTATTCAATATCCAATTCACATGCCTGTTACTTTTACAGCACGATTCATGAAACAAATGTTTTAATAATTATGAAAATTCAAAAACTCTATCATTTCATACTTCTTTATTTAAATGATATCGAGAGAAAACATCCAGTTATTCCAAATTTTGTTAGCTTTCCATAATTCCTAATATGTATAAATTGAAATTAGTTCACTCATCCAGTTATTTTCTTCTTATTTCATATATAAAACAACAGTTGTAGTTTTTATAGAAACAATTCACTTTTGATAATTTGTATATTAACTCATGAGTTTTTTTAACACAATTTTCAGATAACTTGTGATTATCAAAGATACCAATTAAATCAAATTTAATTAACGTTTATTGCATTCACAAACACTTACAAGAGAATAGGGAACGTTCAATGACAACCCTCGATTTTAGATGTCTAGTTTCAACAAAGTAGTTGTGATTAAATAAAACTATTTGTCGCGAAACTCTCCACAACGAAATTGCTTTCTCATGTTTCTAAATTTCTAACATCTAGAAATGTTCACTCTTCTCACAGCCAACTAGTAACGACTGTAATTCTCATGCAGCTAAGTAATCGATTGTCCAGTTTGGTCAGTCAAATGGAGGTGTGAAATGCCGCTGGGCTCTTTGGATATCGTAAAGCTATTTCCCAAGTGTCACCTGTCAAAGAGAGTGAGTGTTCGTTCTATATGACAGCTAATTCCTGGGGGAAGAGGTTTAAGATTACAAGCTTACGGAGGTTCTCAATGTAATATTTATGTTTTTACATCATCAGTGGGCGGCTGGGGGTTTTATCCACAATACTAAAATTATATAATGTCACCAAGCATCAGTCCATATTCTTAGTGGATACAGTGGAATATCAAAAAATCCACTTACTGATTTCCATGGAAAAGTTTAGTCATCTTTTTTTTGCTCACTGTCTCAGACACATTTGGTCCCAACAAACTAATAATGGCTGGCTGTTTGTTAGTGCAACCTGAAACACAAAGATAATATACTGCGTTCGCAAGAATGAGTCTTGCATTGAAGAGGTTTAAAATATTTGGGCTACTTTCACTGAAATTGTTTTGAACAGTAAGGAATATCTTGAATTTCTCAACATACTATTGTCTGTCTAGAACAAAATTTAAATTTAATATTCTAGTTTCCTCATTAAACACAAACATCAGGAGTGTACAAATAAAATTCCTTCTAACTTAAGGTCAATAAATTTCAAAATGAAAAATGTTAAAAAGTACGAACAAATAATTTCGAAACGGTATAAAAATAGTCACAAAATCATTAAAAATAACCCAGATTTGCTAAAAACATCGAAAATTAGAATTATCAAAATATTATTTTGTAGCCATGCGTTCAGATCCTCCCCATTAAGGATATTGGGTTTCTGCCCTCAAATTCAAGGTTTTTAAAACTTGTATACTTTGAATTAGTAGGGCAAAATATGTCAGAAACTTCATTTATAGGATATAGCCTGTTTGAAAAATGTAAAGAATGTCGAAGAAATAATTTGATACTATAATTTTAACTAAGTTTTAACTACTTCTTTACCTTATAGCTCTGAAATATTTATAAATACATAATTTTTAATATTTCCTAATTTATACCTTTGCTAATAACATAAGAATATTATGCAGATAACATTATCTTAATATATTTATCTAGTTTAGAAAACAGAATTTTTGATGCATAATATAGATTCATTTCAATTATCCTAATTATTTTTTTCGTTTTACGTTACAAAACTCTTCAATAATTTTCAAGTACATATTTTGTTCGAGTACTATAAATCGTTTGAATTCCATAACTATTACATTCATATCTAATAGCCCCATAATGGTACAGTGATATGTATGCGGACTTAGAACGTTAGAATACGGGTTTCGAAACGCGTGTAAGCGGAGCACAAATAGCCTTTTGTGTAACTTTGTGCTCAATTACAAACAAATATATTTGAAAAACGCAATAGTCATCTGTAGGAAAAATATATCTTTAATTGTTCCATTACCATTAGTCAGTAATTTTCTAATAGCTTCGAGTTCAATCTTTATTCTTGCATTATCTGTTTTACAATCCACATAAGATTTACTTGCAGAATATTTTACTGCAGAAGAACCATTGACATTTTTAGTTCTGTTTATTTCCTCACGTTATTTTATATTATGGAGTTATTCTCCAACTAGTGTAATTTTCTTGTAGTTTCTGTATTAAGAGCATTAATATTATTAATTGGCTCTTCTGAATTTTAATTCACTTATAGTCTTTTCTAAAGCTCTATCTAATTTATCTACATACGTTTTGTAGAATGATTCTTTTCTTTTATCGGTTATTTTAAATTGTGTAATCAGCATCAGAATTATCATTGATTAATAATAATCCTTTCGTTTTTATTTCTAAATATTTCTGAATATTATTCAGGTATATATCATCAATGATTTGGTATGAATATATTATTCTATAAACGATAAATTTAAAATATTATTATCATTTCCCCCTAGCATTTTATAATTTTTTATTTTCAGTAACACAGTTGCCATAATTATTGAATTTAAAACCGTTAACAGGTAAACCTATAGGACCCTCAGATGCTATTTATAAATATTACTTAACATGTAGAAAACAAAAGCTAATTTATTATTGTTAAAGAATTATCATACTTTCAACATTTTATCAAAAATATTTCTTATTCCTTTTCCCTTTTCAAATAATAACAAATAAAATATAAATAGTTTTGCAAGAGTTTATCTGAGATGCCAGAAGAACTCAATCTTCAGATTCATCACATTATTCTTAGAATCGTGATTCGAAACACCGAAACAAATGATTAGATACAACCTTTATTATTCATTTAGTTCACTAAACAAACAGTTTCTGCACTGATATTATTTAACTCGGCTATTAACAAATCTGAATAATATCTGGAATAATTTAATTCTCCATCACTGAACGAAACAATGCAATCTTCAGAAAGATAGTTAACATTATTTAACATTAATTGTTTTAATTATGTTTCTTACTTTGAGACTGGAGAACAACATAAATGTTTATAATTTCATTGCTTGTAGTGTTTAAGTTATACATATGTCCATTCTGAACATTACTTTAAATAGCTCTTGCACCATATCGACTTGAGGACTTAGGGAGAAAAACCCACTATGCTTAGCTTGTTGTTCAGGATAGAGTTTAATATGAGGTGACCATGACGAAATATCGTTCATATCCGCTTCATAATTTGTCTTAGCTACGTCGGTATAAAACATATAATTCTTCCATTTTTCCAGGCAACAAATCTCTTATCAATAATGGAAATAATTTTTCTAAAATCATTAAAGAATCCAAAGTATAATTTCATTGGTATCCATAATTTTCTCTTAGTACTATTTTTGTTATAATCCATCTTTTAGTAAACCCTCCGTTGTAAGAAGCGCTACGATTAAATACTGATTGTTGTAAGAAGCGCTACGATTAAATACTGATTCTAATTTATCAATTTTATCTTTACAATTCAAACGACTGTTATTTTTGTTATTCCATCGTCATCAGATGTAAAAATGTTTAATTGGGTTTGTGAGATATCATTGTAGGATAACATATTAGATACTTCACACGTAGTAGAATCTGTTGTAAATGTTTGTAAAATTTATTAATCCTTCTACACGAGGATTGAGGCCGGATAATTCAATTTCTTCAACGAACATTTTATTAATATGAAATTTAGCTCTTGATAGAATAATTGCTGTATAGTTTGACGTATTATAATTTATCTCTGATTAGATTCTAATTTATTATGTTAAGTGTTACAATTTCAAATAGCCAGAAATTTTAATTTAGAAGTTAATTTAATGTAGATATGTATCAAATTTATATTTGCCAACAAGATTAATATACACAGTTTTCTTTCTTAACATAAATATATTTTAATATGCAAACAACAATAAAATTTATAATAACGGTTATTTGAAATAGTTATTACAAATGAAAGATTTATATATAAGAGTTTTACAAATTTACAAATATTATTGAATCTTCTATTTGGTTTCGAACTGAATATTTTAATCTATGGTTCACGATGAGCAAATTAATTCTATATTCATATCCAGCTACACTTCACTGGGCGGGAAGCCAGTCAGCTTCTTCACACGTGAGTTTTTGCTCCGTGAAAATATCTAATGATCTTAAAGAAATACTAAAGTCCGAAGTTAATTCACTGAAGTTAAACGGTTTGTAATATTCGAAATCTATAAACTTTCATTGTCAAATATCAATAGTTTCCCGATTGATAAGCATTAATCATCGTTATACCTTCCGAGGTTTATAGTATATTAACTGCAGCAAAATAACAATATTCAACTGTCTTTTCACGTGTTGCGAAGGGTACCTTTTAAAACCATAGGCGAGGTTCTCGATATTTTACCTGCCAATAATACTGGCAATCTCTAGAATTTTATATACACACATCGTACATTGTTGATTTTTAAGCTCGAGAATCTTCTAACAATTTAGAGGATAGGCGGGACTTTCGCAATACAAATTTAGCAATATAAGTTACACACATTTCTAAATGTATATTAAAGTAAAGCAAGCATAAATATTAAAATAAATTTATAACAGTAAATCCGTTACAATTCACAAATGTTACATTATCTGTTCCGAATGAGGAGCCATGCTCTTTTGTAATTTTTAACTCTCTGCAAATATACTCATTAGAATATATGTCATTGTTCATAGCTTTAATGTAGAATTCATAATTAGAATGTAGTTTTCCATCAATACACTTTTATTGTCGTGACGTTGTTTGTATTAAAAGCGTTCTATAACATTTTGATACTAATTACGTACACTTGTTAGATTCCGAATTTTCTCTATTTATTTCTAATTAAAGTATTTTAAATTCAATTTCACCGTGACCTTGAGGTTTCTTATTTTAAATACTAGATAATGATATTTTCTCTAATATATTACTCAATGTACTTACTTCCAATTTATTTTTAATGACATCTTTGGCTTTCTGTGCTAAAGCTTCAAGAAATTTATCGTTTGCTTTGTTTAGAATATCTTACTTATTTTTCTTCTAATTTTTAATTATTGTGCTTGTTTTTGCTTTTTTACTACCCAGAAGTATGTTTACTCTTCCTTCATTTTAAATTATTTTTTTAATTTCATCGAATGTATTAATTAATTTGGATGGTAATAAAAATAATACATATATAAATCAAAAGCTGAACAGTTTTTATATCATTAGTTTAGATGAACGGTTTTTATTTCACTGGTGCAGCTGATCGATATTTTATGTCAATAATGTCGCTGAAACGTTTATTTATGGTACTGATGTAGATTAACGACATTTTGCGTCACTGGACGGTTTTAATGTCTCTGATGAGGTTGGACAATTTTTTATGTCAGTAATATAGCTGAATGGATTTTTATATTAGTGGTGTAACTAAATAGTTGTTATAGCATTATGATAGTGAAACAACTTCTTATTTCATTGGTGTAACAATGTCGTTTTGATGTCACTGGTATAGCTGAACAGTTTTTATGTCCTGGATATAGCTGATTGTTGGGCCCGGCATGGTCAGGTGGGTTAAAGCGTGCGACTCGTAATCTTAGGGTCGCGGGTTCGAATCTCCCTTTCAGCCGTTGGAGCGTTATAATGTGACGGTAAAAGAGTAGCCCAAGAGTTGGCGGTGTGTGGTGACGACTAGCTGCCTTCCCTCTAGTCTGACTATTAAATTAGGGACGGCTAGCGCATATAGCCCTTGTGTAGCTTTGCGCGAAATTCAAAAAACAAACATAGCTGATTGTTTTTTATGCCTCTGGTGTGCGTGAAATGTTTTTATGTTATTGGTGTGTCTGAACAGTAATATTTTACTGATGAATGGTTTTTTTATGTCACTAGTGTAGGTAAGCTGTTTTTTAGTTCTCCAATTCAACCGAGTAATTTTTCTACCACTATTCTACCTGAATAGTTTTTATTTAAAATTTTAGCTTTTTTTATGCTACTGGCGTAACTGATTGTATTTTCTTATGTCATTAGTGTATCTGAACACTTTTTTATGTTATTGGTATAGCCGACTGGATTTTTACGTCTATCATAAAGAAACTCGATAGTTCGAGAACTTTCGAAATCCACTTTCCTGACAAAACCAATTTATTATTACTATACTGTAGCTATTGGGTTGAGGAATAATTCGTGAGCGTTTTTTCAAGTTAAAAAAATATATTCATAAATGAAACGCTTTCGCAAAATATTTCATGTCATTTGGTAGATAATTTTTTGCTCTAATAGATGGTGTGTTTGATTTTCATATGTCTTTAATTTTTGCTTTCATTTTCAGCTCATTAAATGGAATGTCAAGTGGACAAAATCGAGCATTTTCGACACCATCTACTTTTCGCATTAATTTCTTGCAATTTCGTTTAAAACAATGCATACTATATACCTAGGTATTACATGAAATAAAGTATCATAATAAATGTTTTGGGTGTAATGTGTTCATGCATTGAAGTATTGTATAGTCTTGCATGTAATGCTTGAATGAAATTATTTAAAAACGCTCACGAATTACTCCTCAACCTAATACTATTACATTTTGTATCTTAGATAGAGCTTTGTATTTTAATAGCAAATTATGGAGTGTTTAGGAGATCCTCAATCCTACAGTAGTAAGATTTTATTTTTATTCTAGTATAGCCGCTTGTATAGAGCTTAGACATCAGAAGTATGTGCTTTCATATTTCTTAACTAAAAACCAAGAAGACTACAGCAAAAGCTAAGCGGTGCTCAGTTTTTCATTGTGTTGATTATCCACGTGGATATCTGACCTTCTTCGACTAGAGTTAACTAATGGGGTGTAGTTTACGGGTTTACACATGCACCAAAATATCAAGGAACAGTGAATAACTTACGTTAATGAGCTACAACCGTTATTCTAGGGACATAATGCTTATAAACACTGATGGGAAGATACAAGTGTGTATGTGGACAATCAATACAGAAAATCATAGCTGTCAGTGACAGCAGCCTTGTCATCAAGTAAATCTGGGAGAATGATTGATAGTTTTGTGTGATAATATGATAGAGTTTGTCACGCCATCTATTGACTCTTACTTGCTTTGTAATGTCTTTCTTTTTAATATTTCCTACGGAGAAATACGAATCCAGCTAGCTCTTTTTTTTTAAACAAAACTACAGAATTTATCGGTCTAACTGAGACAACCACGTAGTGTTAGAAAACACGAGGTGACTAGTTTAAAGATCATTATCGTTAGTGTTAGATAATATATTATCATTCAGTGGCTTGAGGCTAGAAAACATTTTCAATCAGCATTAGAGTTTATCATTATCCCACGTGCTAGAAAACTCTTAGTTAGAACACTAAATTAATGTTAAAGAATATTATTATGAATTAGTTTTAGATAATACTATCTAACTACTGTTAAAGAAACTAACAGCCATTATTAGGAATTGAAGCCAGTCCTTCGTAAAGAACTTATAAGTCAGAATTAAAGAAATTGAGTATATCTTTATGTACCATTAACAACACAGTAAAGGAGGATTTGAATTTAAGAAGTCTCACAAGTTTTCGGCATCAAAAAGATAGGCGAAGAAACTCGGACAACATCAGTTGTTTTACAAAACCTTAAATTAGTTGAATTTTTCTAATGCAGCTTTAATGAACTTTCGCATTTTTTTGCCTGTTTAAAGTTGCTTGAAACGACTTGATTTACAGGTAAAGCTGTAAAATTGAGGGTGTGTTGACATGGCAAAAAACTTTTATCTCACATGAGTATTGCTACAAGGTCATTATTACGATGGCTCTCTCCATCTTTATGGGAAGGATAAGGTTTCAAACTGTCAGTATAATGAGTCTGCACTGTCTTTACATAACTGTTATGAGTTAAAACAGTTGGTATGATGGGTCTGCACTGCTTGTATAAAACTGTTGTGGGTTAAAGCAGTAGGTATGATAGGTCAGTTCTATCTGTATACAACTGTTATGAGTTAAAAAAGGTCGGCATGATAGGTCTGCACTGCCTGTATAAGACGGATATAACGTAACATAATGTTTGGGAAAACACAGGACATATTAGTTCACCATGCCTGTCTCATGCTCTAACTAAACTAAAAACTATTAATAAGTAGATTTAAACATATCTTAAAGCCAGCCATTACCATTCGTACATTAACTAAGCTCTCTCTTAAATTCACTTAAATTAAGTGCCCCCACAACATCTAAAGACAACACATTCCAGACGCCAACAACCCTGTTAGAAAAATAAAACTCTCTTAGCTGAAGACGACCTCTACCTTGTCAAAATTTACATTTATGTCTCTGAACTCTCTCAAAAATTCAATGTACTTCCGGAGGTAATGAGCCTAAGACAGAACACAATACTCCAAATGTGGCTTAACCATTGACCTCTATAATAAAATTATAATTTCTTTAGGCTTGTATTTAATATTTCTACAAATACAACCTATAATCTTATTCACCCTACAACTAATAACAACATATTGCTTGGATTGCTTTAGAGAATGATCGGCTGTTACACGAATATTCATTTCCTTCATAACACTCTTTAAGATTATTCTTATCCAAATTATACTTATAATTCAAATTATGATAATCCACATGCATTATTTGGCCTGGTATTTATCATAATTAAAACCCATCTCTCGTTTATTTGTCCAACTCAATAAATGATCTAAATCATTTTGTAAATCAGCAACATCCTCTTTACAAACATCCAAAACCTTAACAACATCAGCAAATTTAAGTAATTCATTGACTATTCCTTCATCTATATCATCGATGTAAATACAAATGAATATACCATAACCTAGTTTGTTATTATGTATAATCTGAGTTCCTTATTTGTACAAAACTATAGTCTTTGTATTTTGACATCACAAACATCTAATTTTAAACAGTGCTGCATTCAACATACCACGTGACTTACTAAAATCTATATTTAGGGTGCTCTTCGAAATTAAGAAATTCGATCATATATGATATTAAGTTTTCACTTATAATTTACAATGTGATACCAAACTTATTGACATAAATTCATAAAATAGTAGTTCAATAAAGTTTTGAATGCAAGTCAACAAACACGATGACATGGCCTTTGGCCCGTGACCCATTGCGAAGGAGTTAAGCACAGAATTTATCCCTAGTAACTTACTTATAACTTCATCCCAACAGTTAATTCTGGGAAGTATCCATAACAAAATTAAGTTATGGCCTTTTTCATTAAATGCCCTTATCAACCCGTTATATTCATTAACTATCTCCTCTGACCTACCTCCCCATACATCATTAGCCTCCACGTGCACAACAAAAACTGTATCTCTGTAAACACCTTTTCTTTTGTTTCCTGCTCTATCAGGTGCATCCTCCACTTATGTCTCTGGGTAAGATAATCAAATTCTTTCCTCCTTATTTACCCCACACACTATACCATCCACATGATTTGTCGAGGAATCATCTATAACTATAACATCCTTACGTTTTTCATCCATATCTTTCTCTGTCTCTTTTGTTTTCCTTTCTTGCAATAGTTCCTCGTTTACAAAGCCAAAGGTTTAAATCTGTTACTCAATAGAATACATTCATTACAATTAAATCCACTACCTATAGACCTAATAGTACTCTTCTTCATATCTTCCTGAAAGTCATTGTTAGGTGATGCATTTCTTATAAAATTGTAAGCTCCTCTTTAAATCCTGCTACCATTTCCCACGGTATACACTTCTCTTTATCTATTGCCTCTAATTAGGATAGGCTGCAGTACAAACTCTACATAAAAACGTACTTCTTCAAAACTAGCTTCTTTAAAAGTACATACCAGTCCGAGTTCCCAAAATAACCCAATCATCTCAACTGTTATATCTTATAAACTGTGAACATTTACTTCATACACTCGTCTTAATAATTAAGTTTACACTTATAGTCTGGAAAGAAATACTCAATATCAGTAGCTCATTATCAACACTGTTACTGTTAAGCCTAATGTATAAGAACCAATTATCAGTTTGTTTTGTTTCATCACTAATTTGTCTTCACATTAAAGTAATTATGTTTAAGCTTAAGTATCTAGAACTTAGAACTTTATTAGAGTGGCAATAACTAGTCTTTACTTTAATGTGTATGAAATGTTAATAATACAATGTATTATCTGGCAGTTATCATAATTAAAATCCTTCTGTCATTTATTTGTCTTGTCCAACTTAATAAATGATCTGAACCAACTGATTTATATAACAACTTACCTATAACTATTATCTGAGTTTAAACAAATAAACAAATCAATCCTTAAACACGAGGAGACAATACAACTAGTTCTTAGATTATATCTATTTAATAAAATAACAGTATTAATCTGTTTTTTTAACAGTTTTACTGGTAAGCCCTAAGCCTAATATCGTTAGAAACCTACTTTAACTTTGTGGTACAATTTATGGACAAACTCTAATTAAAAATTTGACCGTCTTACCAAATCTAGTTATTCATGTCTTATTTTAACATACATTACTACAAACATGATACTACTATCAAAT
>NC_134834.1:155377381-155422770 GCF_004210375.1 Tachypleus tridentatus
CAAAGAATGCTATCCTTCAAGTTTTCAGCTACAAAGCATAAAAAAAAACAGGGTTTCTTATACATTGAAAAAAGATATTTTACTAACTCATTAAAGTCAGCAGTTAAGAATAAAAAACATTTTATTTATGAGTAAAATACATTGGAATACACTTATTCCACTACCAAAAGTTTGAAGCAAGTTGTACTTCAAAATCCAATTTATATTTGATAACACAAGTCTTCAAAAACAAACAGAGAAACCTGCAGTAAAAGAAGTACACATATATAAGGCACAAATTAAATTAATAGTATACAATCAGAACATTATTATCATTATCATGAAATGAGCTACACAGTAAAGAAATTTATACACAAAATAATACAAACCAAGAAAAAAAATGTTACCATGTTAGTCATTATTAAGGATACATGAAATAACAATTGATAGCCGTTTATCGTTCTGTTAAGCCAGTTTTAACTGAAATGATGTTAGGAAGTTATTTAAATCAAGGTGATCTCTTACAGTTAGGAAGATTTCTTTGATAAGGGGTTTATGGTAAGTTCAGTTACAACAATAGTAAAAGACAGTTCTGTTGGATATTCTGAATTCTCACACACACTAGTTTTCAAATAGCATTTAGTTTTATTAATATATATGTGATTTTACAATCATATATATAAGAAATACATATATACATCATTTATTTTGTATTTTCTTAATTTACTTCTGATTTGAAACAAACCTTTAATTTGCAAAGATGAATAGATACTTCTAGTTCATTTCATAATGTACACATGCTTATTCCAAAATATTTGACTCAGAGAAGTGTTTTTTTGTTTTTTTTATAAAAACAGTTGGCAAGACTGCTTCCATTTACATTTTAAGCTTTGTAACCAAAATTCTGAGATAGTGCCTCACACAAGAGAAATTAATACATATTATAAATGAAAGATACTAAAATCTCAGAAGTGAATTCACTTGTTTTCACAAGCAGGCTGTGGTCTATATACACTTTTGGTTCATGTGATAGCCAGCAAATCATGGAAGTCTTTGTCATTATGCAAATATTATGAAATGTTACATATAGTGTGACATTTTTCAAATGATTTAATTTAAAAATGATACCTACTCTGGTTCATAAACTATAAAAACTAACTCTTTTTGTACTCGTGCAGCGATACAATAAAAAAAAAACACGCAAACAGCCAAGTTAACAGCACATGCCACATCAGTAAGCTTTCTATTTCAAATACAGGCAGTTCTAAAATAATTTATTCTGTCAAAAACAAGTTTAGGTCTAAGTTTGAAACATTTTACTTATAACTAAATTTGTGTCAAAATTACTCACCCTTTACTAGAAATAAACTTATAAAAATGCCTTACAAAATCAATAATTCCTGAATATAACATTTATTTTATTTAACAGAAATTAATAACTGAGCTCTTTATATCTAGATCAGGTGCACTGAAGATGTTCTTCATTTCAGAAAAGACCTGATATACTATCCTGGTATCATGATAGCAAAAGTTGAATATTGCCATGAAATGATAATAATAGTAAAGTTTTTTTAAACATCAAGAATGTAACATCTTATAACATCTGTCTCAGGAACTCTTGCACTTAGTTTAAAAGTGTATAGTAAAATAAAATCTCCAGTTTCCACTGCTGGCTCTAGCATTATAACTGTATTTATCCCACATAAAGTTGTGCCTTTTCTTTTAGATATTCCAATTAAAATATTGCAATAATTATCTTAACCCTCACTCTGCAATTAAACTAACAACCAACACACAGCCTACGAGTCGATATTTAATTTACGAGGTACAGTTTATGTTTTAGTGAAACGCTCCTGAAGAAGCTGTCAAGCGAAACGTTGACTGTCTAATTTCAAGAGAAACAGTATTTTTTTGTTTAAAGTTCGTTTTTTTCTAACTGACACTGAAACAAGTCAATAGCAGTAACTTAGTAAATACAAGAAAAATGTCTAAATTACTAGCAACTTATGGCTTATGCTACAAATACAATGATCTAAAGTAAAGGATAAATAATATTACTAAATACTACTACTACTATTAATACACATCCACGATAGAAAGTTCAACTTTCTCAAAAATGTTTTAAATTACTGAATCAGATATTCCAAAAATATCCATATTAATAAACAAATGACTACACAACTAAGTAATATATGAAAAAATACCTCTCCAGCTGCCATGTTTTGCACTCCTTCTATATCAAAAGGTTTAAATGCCACTTTCACATCAGTCTAACGTTTATACCACAGATGAACTTACGTTTTTGTTGACACTCCAGTTCCTTCAAAAGGTATACACGTATCTTATTAACCTCACAAATAGGTGTATAATCGTAGGTAATGACAACAATCCACGGAGCTAAAAGATACGCTTAATATTCAGTCACCTACTTCAGTAGGAATAACATTTATTAAATAACAAGTGTGTATCACTTTCACTAAAAAAATAAATAATAACATCGGGTTAATAAACCATTTCTACACATGTTTATAATATTTCCTCCTGATTTTATCACATAATAATATTGTTAAGATTCGTTTTGTTTTTGTTTTTCGCACAAAGCTACTCGAGGGCTATCTGTGCTAGCCGTCCCTAATTTAGCAGTGTAAGATTAGAGGGAAGGCAGCTAGTCATCACCACCCACCGCCAACTCTGGGGCTACTCTTTTACCAACGAATAGTGGGATTGACCGTGACATTACAACGTCCCCACGGCTGAAAAGGCGAGTATGTTTGGTGTGAAGGGGATGCGAACACACGACCCTCAGATTACGAGTCGCACGCCTTAACACGCTTGGCCATGCCGGGCCATATCGTTAAGAAACTAAGTGTATGGATTGTGTTGTCGAATACTCTTTAATATATGAAAATGTTCCACGAGACCTTAAAAAATTATTTGAACCCAACTTTATAGGTGACTTTATTGCACTAAATATTTGGACATAGTTCTTTATTTATTTTTCGTTACGCAAAAAGTTACACAATAGGCAACCAGTGTTAAACTCATGCAAGGAATGAATCCCGAATTTTATCCATATGAACCTACAACTTGTTGCTGATTGAGTGTGGCGGAAGAAGGGACAATGTTTATTGACTTAAACATTATTTTCTTTCTGACGTAAAATATATGGTCAACATGTTAGAAAGACTTTGAAATAAAATACGACTATAACTTTGCTGATACTTTCCCCCAACATTTTGATTTAGTATTAACTGTTTTAAACCATGCTATTGTACACGTTCAGTCTTGAAATGCTCAACCCTAACTGTACAATTGTCACACATATTTGGAATGCATAGACAATGACATGTTACCACATTTGTTTTATTTGCTTGATAAGTTTTGAGCAGTTCATAATGGATTTTGGCATAGTATCTGTGGCATTCTCAGATTAAACTGATCTTCGTGCAGATATCAAGTTGATCTACTTTATAATGGGAGATTCATGCAAGATTATCCCAGAGTAAATCTGAAACTTATTAAACGACTGCATGAGATTGAAACTAAAAGAACAAACAGGCTGGACAAGTAATGTGAGTGACATCAATCCACATTATATCAAAGATCGTAACAAACAACACTGTGCATACATGCATAAAACACTGAACAAATAGTTTCCTACTGGACCTAAAAATGTATCTCTGTTAATTGTGGGCCCGGCATGGCCAAGCGTGTTAAGGCGTTTGATTCATATTCTGAGGGTCGCGGGTTCGAATCCCCGTCACACTAAACATACTCGCCTTTTCAGCCGTGGCGGCGTTCTAAAGTGACGGTCAATCCCACTATTCGTTGGTAAAAGAGTATCCCAAGAGTTGGCGGTGGGTGATGATGACTAGCTGCCTTCTCTCTAGTCTTGTACTGCTAAACTAGGGAAGGCTAGCGCAGATAGCCCTCGAGTTGCTTTGCGTGAAATTCAAAAAACAAAAACAAAACAAACTGTTCAATTGTTTAAATTGATAATCAAGCAAGACCTCTACTTTGACGTTACATAATACCAGGTAACCTAGTCTTGCTCAAAGTGATGTATTATCGTATGACTAGTTGTTTTCAAACAACAAAGGCTGTGACCTCTAAAATAATTCACTCACTCAGTGAAAGGAATTGCTGTCACTCTCAGTTCCTACACCCTTGTGTGAAACAAGATGCAAAACTATGATTTTTTTCAATTTTTTGCGTTTTATTTCTGAGAATCCAAAAAGTACTCACAAATTAATACATGGTATGACCGCCTTTATGTTTCAGAAGATCATTAATCCGCTTTGGCATCGAGTCCACGCGTTGACTACAATCTTTACTAATTTTTGGATCACGGTACCACACCTCAATTATGGCCTCAATTAGTTTATCTTTCGTAGTACAGTCTTTTCCCCGCAGTCTTTCTTTACAAATCGCACAAAGATTTTCAATAGGATTTAAGTCCGGAGAGTTTCCAGGCCAGTCCAGCACCTTTATTCGCGTTGTAGTCATAAAATTCTTCAGAAGTTTCGATGTGCGGTACGGAGCCAGATCTTGCTGAAAAATGCCAGATTCATCTGGAAATCTCTTTTTCAATTCTGGAACGACTCTTCTCTGCAAAACTTCGATGTACTGTGGTTCTCGCATAATACCTTCTACGATATGTAAGCCTCCAACACCATAGCAGCCAAAAAAGCCCCAAAACATGTTCAAGGGATGTTTTAGGAACTGATTGATGTGAGATTCTCGAAGTTTCTCACCTGGAGATCTGCGAACATGCAAACTTCTTTGACCCTGTACAAAGAAATGAGTCTCGTCACTGAATAACATTTTACTCCATTGTTCTTGGTCCAGTTCTTATATTTCAGACCCCATTGATAACGTTTTTTCTTCATTGAGTTGGTAAGAAGTTGTTTTTTGACTTGTCTCCTTGCCCTTCTAACGCAATTTCGCATGTCATAGACAATTACATGTTACCACATTTGTTTTATTTGCTTGATAAGTTTTGAGCAGTTCATAATGGATTTTGGCATAGTATCTGTGGCATTCTCAGATTAAACTGATCTTCGTGCAGATATCAAGTTGATCTACTTTATAATGGGAGATTCATGCAAGATTATCCCAGAGTAAATCTGAAACTTATTAAACGACTGCATGAGATTGAAACTAAAAGAACAAACAGGCTGGACAAGTAATGTGAGTGACATCAATCCACATTATATCAAAGATCGTAACAAACAACACTATGCATACATGCATAAAACACTGAACAAATAGTTTCCTACTGGACCTAAGAATGTATCTCTGTTAATTGTGGGCCCGGCATGGCCAAGCGTGTTAAGGCGTTTGATTCATATTCTGAGGGTCGCGGGTTCGAATTCCCGTCACACTAAACATACTCGCCTTTTCAGCCGTGGCGGCGTTCTAATGTGACGGTCAATCCCACTATTCGTTGGTAAAAGAGTAGCCCAAGAGTTGGCGGTGGGTGGTGATGACTAGCTGCCTTCCCTCTAGTCTTACACTACTAAATTAGGGACGGCTAGCACAGATAGCCCTCGAGTAGCTTTGTGCGAAATTCCAAAAGCAAACAACAAAACAAACTTATAATATTATAATATTTATTTTTATATGTAGAAATTTCACATAACATACACCCAGTAGCACAACGGTATGTCTATGGACTACCACTACTAGAAACCAGGTTTCGATACCCGTGGTGGGAGAGCTAAAATAGCCCATTGTGTAGCTTTGTGCTTAATTCCAAACACCATCATATAACATATGGTCGGGAAAACCATTAAGTTAATTTCATTATGGATACTTTTATTATTCCCAGGAAGTTAATATTTTTCTTATTGTAGATGTTATTGTTGCAATATTGCACATTATCTAAGGATGTCAAAACCAATGCATTCAGTTGTCATTTGGGTTATATGTCGAAGTTTTAGCTTCAACTATATTTGGATGATAATGAAAAGTAGCATTATATATTTTAGTCAGTCTTTGTAAATGTGAGCTACGAAATGATAGATCTATTAGTCTAGTGCACCGATTTAGCTTGAAATTTTGTCAGATATAATATACTGTTCACTGTAAGCAGTATTATCAATTAATGTATTTTGTGTGTTGACGCTACAGATATTTCTAGAAGGTCTAAGTGGTAGACGTATAAATAACGATGAACAGTCGAGCAAAAACAGAGAAGAAGTAAAGTCACGTGAAAGAGATGATCGGTTATAGAAAGTTAAACGTAGAATTAACCATCGTGGGAGTGAAAGACCTAATAGTTAATATATTAGGGTGAAATTAATAATTTTCAAAGAGATAAAGATGTTGTCTTCTCGAAAGGTATTATAAAGTAATTGAACCCGCCTCAGTGAATTTTGAAAAAAAAAGGCAGACGACTATTGTAAGTACAAAAGCAGAAGATTGTTAGAAGTACAGGATACAAACAGTGTAATTCAGCGACTACATAAGTGAACAATACACTAATGCTATTGTAATAGAAATAGAGAAAAAATAAATAGGATTGTCAACTGAATTGGTCTAAGTGGATTTTTTACAAGAAGATGAGAACTGTACAGTGTTTAAGATACATCTATGATCTCCATAGTGTAAAGAATTTTGTACATATATTTAACTTGTTTTGAACATATATATGTATATATTTGTAAGAACAAGTGTTGTACGTGCTCTTCATTTATGGTCAAAGTTATCACCAAGAGCCCATAGACACCTACTGCAGAAGAATATTTAATCCCACACACCTACAGTCATGTGAAAAGTTAGGACACCCTATGAAAGCCTGTGTATCTGTGTAACATTTTCGGATATATAGATATTTAATCTCAATTTCAACAATACTGAGAGATTATAGGAATATAACCAAACAATTAAAACTGAAGAAAAGACTTTTCAAGATCTTCGGTAAATGTAATTCTACAAAAACGCGTATTCTCACCGAGAAAAAAGTTAGGACACCCTACCCTCTAATAGCTAGTGTTACCCCCTTTGACTGAAATAACTGCAGTGAGACGCTTCTTGTAGCCATCTACCAGTCTTTGACATCGGTCTGAAGAAAGTTTGCTCCACTTCTCAATGCAGAATTCTTTCAGCTGTGAGATGTTTGAGGGGTTTCTGGCATGTACAGCCCGTTTCAAGTCACCCTACAGCATCTCAATGGGATTAAGATTTGGGCTTTAACTCGGCCATTCCAGGACTCCCCATTTCTTAGTTTTCAGCCAGTCCTTAGTGGATTTACTGCTATGTTTTGGGTCATTGTCATGTTGCAGGGTCCAGTTCCGCTTCAGCTTTAATTTTTGTACAGATGGTCTCACATGATCTTCAAGCACCCTCTGATACACAATAGAATTCATGGTAGATTCTATGATTGTGAGCTGTCCAAGTCCTGCTGCAGCAAAGTAGCCCCAAACCATGACACTTCCATCTCCATGATTCACAGTTGGTATGAGGTTTTTTTCCTAGAATGCTGAATTTGGTTTACGTTTAGCTACATTAAATTCAATAAGAAATTGTTTATTTCGTAATGACTGAAAAGACAAAATGGGTGTAGTTTGACAGCTTCTACATAATAGTTTTTATTAGACCACTGCTTAGTAGCTGCAAAAAATAATCCCAAATTTGTTGTAAGATATAAGCATATGTGAAATGTGGATAAATTTCTTTCACTCTGACTACCTATAATGTTGTGGATTATTGTAACTTGTTATTACATGCAATTTTTTCATGGGAAATATTGCTGTAAAACACAATATGCTGTGTGAAGTTAAATAGCAACCTTTTTCTTTAATGAATCATTTAAAACCTTGAAGAGACATTCTTAAATTGTATTGAAATGAACAGCAATTTCATGATCCATAGTACCTGTACAATAAAGAGGAAGGCATATAAAATTATGTGTATAGAGTGCTATGCTCTTTTAAACTAAAACAAGTCAAAACCTTAGTTTCAAATACATTTTCTTGATTACGAGAAACCCACTTGAAATAAAAATGTATCTCAGAACCTGAGGATAACCTAAGAAGGTCAAAACGTTGTTCTCTCCTTATCAGTAAAAGTGTTAATACCTATACCAGTCGTTCTGAGATACATCAGTCTCAAATAGTTTTTAGAACCATAGCAGTTTATGCCCAAAGTAAATGTTGTATGTTCTGTCCTATATATTTATTAACTTTAATTTGGGTTGTTGGTTATTATACAGTAAAACCTGTATAAGGCGGAATTGCACAGGACCGAGTAAAATTTCCGGGTTAAGCAGGTTTTCCGGCTTAAACAGTGAACATGCATTTTTTTAATTATATATAATTTTTGAGCGGAATGTTATACTTGCTTGACTCAAGGGAACTAAAATGTTTGTGAATAAGGTTATGATACTGTTTATGCTATATTTATTAGAATAAGAACAAAGATAGACATTCAAAATACACATAAGAAAACAAAATCTTAATCAAATTTACTTGAAGAAAGTGGTCAATTTCAACTGTTTCGTTTTTTTAATGAGCTTTTTCTCATTGCGAATAAAAGAAAACACCAATTCTTCGAGCTTTTCATGAAGTTCATTGTCCCCCTTCATGTTTGCATATAATTTGATAGCGTTAATATAACTTAACACTTGCGATGAAGTAGGAATTTCTTTTTCATCACTATCTTTTCCATTTTGTTCATCTTCTGAATCTCCCACATTGTTATAATCTCCCGTTTCTATTGTAGGTTTTTAATAAATTTCATCAGTTTCTGTTAAAACATTCTTGTCAACGTTCACAAAACTTTCCGCGTTCACAGTATCATCTGCATCAATCTTCTCAATCAGAGTTTGGATTTCACTAGAATCGTCATAACAAACAACTTCTCCACAATCTCCGCCATTATCAATAATAAATTCACAGTTTCTGAAGCACTTTATTACGTATTCATCTGTTACACATTTGATTGAATGACTTAAAAATGTAATTGCATCTAACACGTCAATTTTCATGGTCATTTCAGATGCTCTCTTACAGTCATCCATGTTTGCAGTAATATGATGAATGATCAATTTTCTGTATTTCAATTTGATACACTGTATGATTCTATTACCTAGTGGCTGTAGAATTGATGTTGTACATGGAGGTAGAAAGACTAAACAAATATTTGAAAGTTGAGCTTTTGGGTGACAAGTTGCATTATCTAGGAAAAGTAGAATATTCCTATTTTCTTGTTCTATTATTTTGTTTAATTTGTTCAAACATTCCTCGAATATAGCACTTGTCATCCACGCTTTATTATTCGCTTTCCATTCCACAGGAAGTTGATTCTTCCTTAAATTTTTGAAACAGCGCGGATTATCACTTTTACCTATTACCCATGGTTTCTATAGTTTTCCATCAGCAAATACGACCAAAAGTACAGTTAATCAGTCTTTCAAATAGCGACCTCCGCAATATTGACGGCAGAAATAAGAACAGAATATATTTAACCAATACTTACTGTAACAAAATGTCCGAGAATTTATTAATATTTAAAGAAATTATTAATTAAATAAGAAATGAATATTTAATCAAAAAACATTTTTTTCGTGTTACTTTGGTTCTAATCTTACTTGTTGATAGATGAGGTTGTTGTTTTTTGAATTAAGCACTAAACTACACAATGGGGTATCTATGCTCTGCCCACTATGGGTATTGAAAAAACGGTTTTTAGCGCTGTTAGTCCACAGACATACCGCTGAGCCACTGGGAGGCGCTAGATGAGGCACATGAAAAATAGTTTTACATCCGCGTTCCGCAGGTTCCGCAATGTAGAGGGCCTTTTATAAGAGAAATTTTAAGATAATACTGCAAAATTTTGATATTTCCAGCTTGTACTGGTTTTACTGTATATTACTGCTTACTTTGTTTTTGAATTGTGTTTGATCTCTTTATTTAACTCAGAGTCAAATAATTCAATTTAACTCAATAATACACTTTCTGTTGAACCTCATTCTATTTGTGGCTATTGCTGAAAATGAATGGAAAATCAATAGATCTTGGAGTACTATGAAGTAAAGCAGTAAGAAAACTGTGATGCCATAAGTGATCACCGGATTTATTTTAGAGAACCTCCCAAACTGCTAGTCAGGTTCTGCCCTTAGGCATCAATCTTTGTTTTCAGAAGGCATAAATGACTGATGGTTTTTGTGGTGATTTGGAGTCTTGTGAGTCTGAAAATGAACGGGTTGGATCCTAAGTTATTTTTCAAGTGAGGTAGCTTAATCTTTATTCTGGTTATGCCATCTTAAACTACTTGGTAAGTGAAATAACAAGAACTAAATTGTGAAGTGGTAACCCCTGGAGCAGTCGTGAGTCTCTCCAGAGTGGAAGGCATGTTGCCCATGTATTTATGGGTCATGCAGAAACGTGGTGTTATGCAGAGATCATGAATGCACTTTATTTTGCAACTCATCATTCTATTGCCAATAAATAGGAATCTAAGTTTCATCCAAATGTAGAGGTTTCTGAGCTTATCCAGTACACAGCATCCCTATGTCTTGGGTATCTCAGTCTAGTGTTGACTGAGACTCTGTGCTGCTACCAACTGTGAATGACAAAAGTAGGTTTATTCTTGGATATTCATGGATACAGCTAAGCAAGGCTTCAACCACTTCTTTGAATATTTCATATGGATTACTACGTAATAAGCAAATTCATGGACAAGCAATGCATTGCCTCATATTAAATCTAAATGGTTCAGTATTTGACGCCTGATAATGAATGTAGTTCAGTGCTTGATTCAATGATGCACATGAAAGAAAGATTAAGATGATGGCAGTATTTGTCTGTCTGCCAGGCAGTAATCAGATTTGGAAATTTAAGATTGGGAGCAGCAAAATAGCTCTGATAATTGGCCAAAATTATGACTACCATATTCTGATATTTCCTAAATTACTACTAAAGTATATGCCAAGTAATGTGGTCAGACTGCAACTTATCAATCTACTTCCAAGATGAACTGCTAATTATCAATTTGGAATATTAGATTTTGTATTTATATTTGGAAGCTAGAACATATAATATAAATTCCTTGTATATATAGACTTAAAAATAATAAGCAATGTGTGAATAATATTCTGTCTCTTTAAAGTTTTGTGTAAGTGATTTTTTTATTTTAGAAACTTCAATTCTATCTATCAAATTTTTAACTTGATTGGAGGCCGACAGAAAGTAGTGTCTATATCATGCTATTTTGAAGTCGTCGTAACTAGTTATAAACATGTATCTAAAATAAACCATGTTGAAATGAAATGTCTCTGCTAAAGGATTTTCTTGGTCAGAAGCCTAAAGGTTATACTTGCACAGTAGCTAGCTTGTTACAGTTATTTCGGTAGAAACCCATGCTTACAGTTGTATGCTATTTCCTTTCCCAGTTTATCTGAGCTTTGTTATTGTTACAATCAGCCAATGGTGAAAAGCTCATATGCATGAGACAGACAAATGTGTTAGATATTGTCATGGTAACAGTAACATTAGGCACCAGAACAAAGTGGGACGTTAAGCAAGACTGGTGGACTGGGACATTAATATGATCTTCAAAATGCCAATGCCATTAGTTATAGCTACATCACTATCCAAATTGTTCCAGTCAAACTGTCTGATAAATTGAAATTCCCAACAACTATTCCAACTAACATCCTGCATCACTAAATACTTCGGCATACCTCTTGGTAGCTCAGTGGTAAGTCAGAAGGTTTATAACGCTAAAAAGTGGGTTCCAATACCCACAGTGGGCATAGCACATAAAGTTTACTGTATATCTTTTGTGTTTTGCAACAAAATTAAACTTTTCAACAAACTTTGCTTAAGAGCATTACTACCAACAAAGGCATGTGGTCCATGGTAGCAAGGGTAACAGTGCTAATATATGTTTAAAAAAATTTAATCTTTAAGCATAAGTTAAATATGACATTATGAACTTGCAATTGATTCATACGGAAGCAATCTGCTATACCATATATAATCAGTAATCACCTTGTACGAGAGAAAGCACTGCTGGGAAGAATCTGGACTACAACTCTCAAAATCTTTCTTTTTGAGTTGATTTTAGTTTTTTCCTACTAGAAAAGGTTTTACTTTTAAGTAAAAACAATTTTGTTACACAATGTATTTTTTAAACTATAAAATGCTTCTTATATGAATAATTTTCTGAAAAATAAAAACTCATATTTGTATTTAAAAAACATATCTTGAATGTTATATTAGTCTCTTCCATGGCATAAAAGAGCAATCACCAGTTCATCTTACTTCAAAATATTTTCGCAAAATTTGATCTTATTGACAATTCATGGTCTATATATCAAATTATTTAAATTACTAAAACAATTAAGCAAAATAATTCATAATCAAGTCAGCGTTTCTCATTACTATTTTATAAATTAAAATGAACAATAAACAAATGAAATATAATAAGAAAAATAATAATTTATAGTTAATTTTCTTGCAATATTTGAAAACTTTTGTTTTTTATGATTTGCTCGTCGCGTTGTTTGCTCTTCACCTCTGTGATGTCACGTGATGTGCAAGTGCTTCGGGCATTTTATTGAATGATAGTTATTTTTTGTGTGTACAAATTTCTTGTGAAGTGTTTGTCACTCTTCAGATTTAAATATAGATTCAAAAGATAATTGAAAAAATTGTAACTGTATTACTGAAAGTTTATTAGTGAATAAGTTTGGTACAAAGAGTTTTGGTGATAAAGAAAGTATCATTAGAAATGGTAGACCGATGCCAGTTCTAAGCCTGACTGGAAAACAAAGCAGTGCGTTCGTAAATTCATTGTAAACCAACATGACAGTACATCTTGGTTAATTTGTTGTCTTAGCTTGCAGAAGCTTTTCTGCTGTTCGAGTGTGTTATTTAACAGCGAGTTCGGGACATGGAACTAAAGCGGATTTAATTTTTTCAATAACATGCATTAGGCAATTAAAAACATAAAATTCCTCCAGAAAACGTGGCTGAGAATTCTACAACAGTAACTTAATATAGTGGAAGTCCAAGCAAATTTGTTAAACCTTGATAAGCTGAATCAAATATTACTAACATTTTACAAGATGTTCATATATCTATAACAATTAAAACTTTGTTTACTCGTTTGTTTACCTAAATGACATATTATGAACACAGTGGACTAAATGGCCAAGTAAGAGTATGGTTCAGGCATCGCCATCCTTAATTTTAAATTGCAAACCAGAAGGAGGCAAATACTAAATATCATCCATTACTTGAATTGACAGAATAGATTGATTGACAGTCATTCTTTTTGTGCATCTATAGTTGAAAGTGCAAAGCGCATTTGGTAGTACCATGTGTATAAAGCATAAATCTTGGATACTAAGTTTGATACGCTAATTATTACGCCATGCTCGCGCTCTTTTAAAACGTATGTGTGTATGAGTACACACTATTTTAAGCTTATTTTAGGTAATCAGAGTCCAAGTAGATTGACATAAAATTGCTTAATAGGGAATAAGACTGGTCCTTTTTCGGTAACAATTTTATAAACTTATCATTTCGTCTTGCAACTTCTTTAGGAGGTTAATATAGTACTAGACACAAAAGTCACAATAATACTATAAGATTCGGAACAGAGACAGTCATTTTGTAAAACTGGTAACAGATTTCTATATGTGAAAGATATGGCATTGTTATAAGAAACCAAATGAGACAAACAATAACTAAAGTTTACAAACAATTTCAACATTATGTATTTCTGCAAAAAGAGGAAAATAAAGGATATGGTAAAAAATTTAAAATAACAAAAGGCTTTATACTGAACAAAATCCTCTCCACACTTTGGTGACCTATAGGAGTAATGGTCAAATCTCACTATTTACTCTCACAACAGTAACCCATTACCAACAGTTAGTAGTGCGTGATCCTGACTAACAGCCTTACCTCTAACTTATTACTCAGAGTTACCATCAACCAGAATTCGCACTTTTGACTTTAGTATTGTGAACAGCTTTAGAGTATAAATGTTTTTAAATAATTAAAAGCAAAACGTTTCAGCCATAGGAGCGTGCCATTTTTAGGCAATGTTTAATTTCAAAGCGTATACGGGCTGTTTTCGGCAGAGCGCTTGCTAAATTACAAATCTTTATCATAGGCGGCAGTAATTATTCACAAGAAATATAAAACTACAAAACAATTTTTTTGCTTGTTTGTTGTTAAGCGCAAAGCAACATAATGGGCCATCTGTGCTCTACCCACCACAGGTATCGAAACTAATTCTGAACCTCGAATAGTAATTCACATAAAGAAGGAATTAATATAAACTTACAATAATTGTAATTAGTAGAGATAAAGTGGAGTTCCGGGGATACTTGTTCTTGTTTGAATAATTGCTTTAACCAGTATAGCTTCTGCGATCTGTCTTCTGTTTTTATCGGTTTTGTTTTTTACAATTTTAATGTTATTTTCGGACACAGAGAGCTTCATTTATTTTAAAAGTTAAAAACATAAGACGGTGCTTTGAAATGGTTTTAGGTCTGGCATAGTCAGGTGGTTAAAAGGCTTTGCTCGCAGTTTGAGGGTCACTGATTCGAATCCTCATCACATGAAACATGCTCGTCCGTTTTAGCAATGTGGGCGTTATATATGAGACATTCAATCCCACTATTTGTTGATGAAAGAGTAGGACATGACTAGCTGCTTTACCTCAAATCTCTCATTGTTAACTTAGCAACAGATGGAGCAAACAGCCCTCGTCTAGCTTTGCGCGAAATGAAAAACAAACCAAT
Organism: Tachypleus tridentatus; assembly: GCF_004210375.1. NCBI lineage: Eukaryota > Metazoa > Arthropoda > Merostomata > Xiphosura > Limulidae > Tachypleus > Tachypleus tridentatus. The sequence continues at coordinate 155,392,125 of NC_134834.1, forward strand.
CAAGTCTTCTATCTTTGTGTTCGCTTATCTTCCAGTTTGAACTACATATAATCTTTCATACGTGTTGCATTTGTTTTAAGATGCTATTCCAATTATATCTTTTTGTTTTGGTAATTTACCTCGTCTATAATCTTTATTACTAAGTTTTGTACGATTAACGAGTTAATGATAACATGATAACAATGATGAGGCGTTTCCGTGTTGTTTACATGTTCAATAAAACTTTTCCTCCGGGAAAACCATTTTTTACAAATGAAAATATCAGATATTATCCTAAATTTATTGTGTAAATTACTGCGGGTACATATTTCAAGTACAATTTGAATTCCATATTTTAAGGTTTCAAGTGTTTGTTGTGGATGATGTGCAGATTTCCAGTTTACATACTAATCTGAGTTTATTCATTTCTCTAAACATCAATGTCAAGTCCAATTGGTCTCTTAATTATCTGAACATTCAAAATTTTCTTCATATTTTATAGTGAAGTGGATGTTACTTAACTGACGTAAAAACATTGTTTTTCAAGGTCAAAGTTTTAAAAAATCATTATCAATATATCCCACCTAGAACTGTATTTAAGCCCTACTTCTCATTAATTAAGTTTGAAAGAAACTTTGTTGGTGAACAAGTTCAGACAATAGAGAGTGCATTAGTTTGGGAATAAGTTGGGTCGTTAAAATGAAAGTGAAATTGTTTGCTAGATCAAAGAATACTATCAAATTTCAAGAGGCTGTAATAATTTTTCATTTAAAGTTATTAGTGATACTTTTAACGACTTGCTTGAATGCTTCTTCTTAAAGAGTTTAGGTAAACTGATTTGTATATCAAAACCTGTTGTTTAAGTTTTATGTTTGAATTCCTCCCAGTATTGAAGAAAATGAGGGCAATTTTCATTGCGTTTGCGTTTTTCTTATAGGAAAGCCACATCGGGCTATCTGTGGAGCCAACCAAGGGCAATCGAAACTCTGATTTTAGCGTTGTAACTCCATGGGCATATCTCTGTAGTGGCGGGGGGCTTTTTCATTGTGTATTCTGAGCTATTATGTAGTGAAATAGCTCAATAATTTGACTTTTCTACACTACAACTAATTACACATGCTTATTTGTTGATTAACACATTGCTTTTTGAAGTCTTTCGTTACCATCATGAAAAAAATAAAATATTTTTTGAGTGAAAAGGTGAAACTCATATTTTCTGGAATTGTTGAAACTGTATACAACTCAAACAGAAGTTAATCATATGTCATTTGCATAATATAAAGGTTTGAAAGAGCTTGAATTGGCGGTGAAAGAAACTTTATTACAAATATTCAAGCCGTCTCCAAATTTCACTTTTTTAAAAAAATGGATCCCTTGTTATCAGTTTTGCATAATATATTCTCTTATGTTAGAAATTATTATTTCTACAATATTTTCATAATTCAACAAAAATGTTATAGTTATTTAGACAATTTATTTGGCAAAAATTTTATCTAGTACTGTGTGTTGTTATAGCAAATCCAGATCAGGCTATCTGAAATGAAATCCTGTTTGAATAGTTGAAGATTCAGAGAATTACTGTTGTCCCAGTGAGGGACCATCAAGGACTGAATAAAGGGTTATAAATAATGATATAATACTTAAGCACATTAAGCAGTTCTATAGATAAAGATTTATATAACAATAAAAATTTAAATAAAATAAGCTTGAAACATTTTATTGATATAAATGGAAATGATGTATGACATATCACGTTTTTTGTTTTTCAAATGACCTAACAGTGTAAGTATATTTCTTTATGGTACTTTGACCCTACCCCGAACACACACAATATATTTTTATGGTACTCATCCCTCCGATCCAGGCCACCTTGATTGACGTTATTTGTCCTAAGGGATTGTATATTTGTTTGTTTTTTAATTTCGCGCATAGCTACTCGAGGGCTATCTGCGATAGCCGTCCCTAATTTAGCAATGTAAGACTAGAGGGAAGGCACCTAGTCATCACCACCCACCGCCAACTCTTAGGCTACTCTTTTACCAACGAATAGTAGGATTGACCGTCACATTATAACGTTCTCATGGCTAAAAGGGCGAGCAGGTTTGGCGCGGAGATGCAACTCCGCGACCCTCAGATTACGAGTCGCACGCCTTAATCTACCTGGCTATGCTGGTCCTTGTCCTAAGGGAATTTCGTTTTAACTTTTGAGGTGATATAGTGCTTTAAATTTTGGGCTTTTGCAGCTTTCATACTTTTGCGGCGTCATTCCATATATAATTAAATGAAATATAATCTCCAAGCAAATATTTTTATTTCCCAGTAATATTTGTCAAATATATAGGGAAGATTGAAGAAACAATTTATATTGCTGAACATCTTTGGTTATTTTAAATTAAAATTTTAAATATACCATGAAGAAGCGTTCTCTTATAGCAAATCCACATTGGGCTATCTGCTGAGCCCACCGAGGGAAATCGAACCGCTGATTTTAGCGTTGTAAATCCCTAGACTTACCGCTGTACTAGTAGGGGGCTACTACGAAAAAAAAATTAATATATCACTTTGTTGCTGTTTGATTCCTTATTTGAAAAACTATTAACAGAGGACTCTGCAAGAAGTATTTGATCGCCATCTATTGGAAACAAAGATTATCAATATCAGAGCGAATACTGACTAGGGATTATTGAGAGATTAATGTTAAGCTTTCAGTAAAATAGTTATTGTGTTTGTGACATTTGTAGTTTACTTTTCGCACTAATTCAGTTCCTAATGTTATGTGTAGGTCATGAGTCTGGAAGATCCATTCTTTGTTGTTAAAGAGTAAGTAGTAAGTTCATAATTTATTAGTGTCACTTTTGGCATAATGTAGCCTTAACGACCACGTCAAATGCACGTAACGCTAGAGTAGAATATAGAAAGTAATGTTGCTGAGTTGACAAAGAGTCTAAATAGCTGTTAATGTTAAGTATTTGTTTAATTTAAATATATTGCATCACATTTAACTACTTTTAAGTCTTAGTTTAACTTGTTTGTATAAACTGGCAATAAATGAAGTGAGAAATTATAGCTAAGTGTACAACAATTGTTTGTTTATAAATTAATTGCTCAGAATAAATAGCTTTTGAAATTGATACTAGTTTTGCAAGTGATATAAACTAATAAAGAATATATGTTTAGCGGTATCTTTTCTTCTAAGTATGAGAAAATTACAGAAGGCTACTAGTAGCAGTAGCAGTGATACTTGAATAGATTATTTAATATTTAAAGAGAAGAATTTATGATTTAAGAAGTAGTGTATTTGTGGACCAACCATTAAACTGATTAGATATGTGAACATATTTGATGAGGGGAATAAGTTACAGCTTTTCTGTGGTGTATAGGATAGGAAATAATGTTTAGTGAATTTCCAAATGACATTTATGAAAACTTCATGATCTTAAGATTTTATTTCATGTATTTTGGATCATCTGAATAAATTTATAGAGAATTTGACAGCATTTCTTCTAAAGTAAATTAACTTTTTTAAACAAATTGCCAGAATTGCAATATTTTTATTGTTTATCATGTAAAATGTCATTGGACTTGTTGAGTTTAATCAAAATTGTGAAGCTGTTGTACTATAAAACTAAGGTTTATTGTAGAAATGGTTGTAATTGAAGCAGAAGAGAGATAGTTTTATTTGTTAGAAATGACTTGGTAGCTTATGAAAAATGGTGATACCACTGAGGTTAGAGAAAGAGTAGTTTTTTTTTTGTTAAGATTATTTAAATAAATGTTTAAAGAAAGATGCTTATTGGGAATTTTGTGTGTCCTAACTGTCAAGTTATTGACATTAATAGAAACATATAAGCAGATTTATTGTGCTACCATAAGAAATAAGCATATTATTTATAGTTGAGAAGCTAATTGTAGGGAAATTTATAGTGGTAGTTTGTAGTCAGGACATTAAGTTGAAGAATTTGTGTTTTTGGGGGAATTATTTAACGTTTAGCATGTGAAAAGGTCCTGCTGAGGAACATGTGGCTAGAAATTAAGTTATGCAAGAACATTTGAGTACTAATGATCATAATGTTAATGCCTTTGATGACTTTAACTAATTATTAAAGTTAATGAAAGATGTGTCCCAAATTATAAAATAGCCTACTTTTAAAAACTGAAAGTCATCATAATAGAAAACAGTTGGATGCCTTATCTGAATAAAAAAAATGCTAAAGAATCTTGAGATAATTTTGTTAGTTTGTTAGTACCAAATATTTAGGTTTTAATCGAAAAGTCTTACGATAAATAAAGGAAGTAAATTTCTAGTTAATGAAAAGTGTACGAGGATGTGAAAAACTTGATAAAAAGAAGGGAAACTAACATTAAGATTGTGAGAGGTTATTAATGTTTCTTAGTACAAATGTAAAATTTAACTTAAATGATTTTTGTATATTTTAATTGCTGAAAGAGAGATCCAAAGATAGTATTAGTCTTTTAATATATTTTGATGAAACCTGTTTTAAATACTTGTTTGTGTATTTAGTAATTGAATGAAGGAATATGCTAAACAGTTTTTTAATAGTGTTTTTTACTGATGATAAAATATTCTCAAATTGACTAAGTGTGGGTTAGATTTTATTTGAATCTATGTATGTAGGAGATGTAATTGTTTTAAGGTAACTTGAGAAAGTTTTGGAAAATTATACTATGAGTCCTTATAAGATTCATTCTTAAATCTTGAAGTGAGGGCGTTAAATATTACTTTTCAAAAGTTGTTTAATGATGAGGAAATTATGGATGATTGAGTATGAAATCCCAATGTTTTTTTAAAAAAGAATCTAAGGAGGTTTTAGTAAAACTTTATAGTAATTAATATTTGACTTCTTAGCCAAATGTTGGAAACTGTTATAAATAATTTAAAAGACCATTTGGAAGGTTAATATTTAACTATTGACTTTCATCATGTTTTAAGAATGGAGCTTTTGCACCTATCCAGTTGGTTGAATTTTTTTTACAAAACCTTTCTATTTTTGATGAGATTATCCCAGTTGATGCTGTTTACTTTGAGTAATAAAAAGCCTTTATTCAAGTGCTTCATAAATAATTATAGAATAAGATAGGGATAGAAAAATGTTAAGAAGTGTACAGAAAAAAAATAGGTTTTGTGATTGAAAAGGTAAATTTTATTTTAGTGGGAGAATGGATTTGTTTTAAAACATGAGAAAAGGAAAGTTGACAAAGACCAATTAGCCCATTGAAGTTACCTCCTAAACAAGACTTTTTTTTCAACTTCAACTTTATGACTTGTGTTGGTTATTATTTATGTCAGTGATTTAAATAGTGTCTTGAATACTAATATCTTAAATTTCTAAACATATGTACCATCTGCTGACAGTATCACTATTTCTAGATTTCCAGGTTTTCCACTCTTTGCCCATATAAGCATTGGAAACTTGTTCCAGTCTTTCATTTTCCACTTGAATACTTAGGCAAATTCTAATTTGCAGAATTTTCCAACTTGAATGTACCCTCTATTTAGATACTGTATATAAGCACTTCATTCAGATATTGTAATAACTTTCTCTCAACAAAGCATTAGGCACAGGTTTCTATTAAGAGGAGTGTTGTGATTGTTAACTATTTACGTTGTGATTTTGAATGTTATTGGAATTTCTACAATTATTTTTTCATTTATATTTATAAATAAGGTAACAAAAAAATGAGTTGTTAGTTAAAAGTGCAGTAGAGAGGGTTGAACCTGTTCTCTGGGATTTTATTTCCATTTATTTGTTGTATCCAAAAAAGACAGGAGATTGGCATCCAATCATCAGTCTCTCAACTCAACTAATTTTCAGATCTTCATTGCTTTACAATGGAAGTTTTTCTCAACCTGGGATGGCACTTTGTGCTCTGGATGACAAGTTAAGTGTTACGAACACTTATCTCCATATTCCCATTGCAGAATCTTGTTAGAGGTTTGTTCATAAGGGTCTGGTGCTGCAGTTTAGGGTTCTACCAATTGGTCTTACAACAGCATCTTGTGTCTTCTGCAGAACTGTTTGAGCTTTTTCTTGTCACCTGCATTTCTTGTGCCTGTGCACACATCATTATATGGATAAGTGGCTCCATTTTGACAATTAACAGAATAACACCACTCTCAGATTCTTGTTTCAGAAATCACAAAAGTGGGTTTACTTATCACACTGGAGAAGTCTATTTTGCCACTGATGCAATATAACATAATGATTAGGGACAACAAGGGTCCTGTTGGTTTATCTTGGCTGTCCCATTCTCTAAGCTAAACTAAAACTATTAAAAACAATTAAAGTCAGCCCTTGTCTATCATATATCTATCAATCTTTCAAACTCATCATTCAAATTTACTGCCTCTGCAACATCTGAAGGCAACCAATTTTATTGGCCAACTGCCCTATGTGAAAAATAAAAATTATTTAGCTGAAGAGAGCTATCTATCTTACATAAGTCTATGTTTGTGTTCCCTTGTTCTATAACTCTTGCTGTTAACTTTGAAAATGATGATGGCAGCAAAATTATCAGTTACTTTCTCAATCTTAAGTAATTTAATTAGATTCCTTCTAACTTTTTTTTTCCAAGAGAAAGTATTCATAAGGATCTTAATCTCTCCTAATATGACAACCTTTTCATCCCCGGTATACTTTTTCGAAACCCTTCTCTGAACCTTTTCTAACAATTCAATCTTTTTCCTATGGTAAGAACCCCAAGACTAAACACAATACTCCATTTGGGCCAGGATCAACTGAGCGCCAGTGTAGGATGCACTCAACAGGTGTAGTGGATGTTTTCTGATGCCGGTGTTCAGGTATAGGCTCACAAAACTCTGGCATCATTGCAGTGACCCTATATGGCACTGTAGTGCATCCCCTCATAGGGCTTCATGGTGGATGGGGTTAGTGGGCAACGAAATATTTTTTTTTTTATTATGGATATCCCTAAAAGAAAAAATAAACAAGCATGACAGTATAGAGAAAAATCAGAGTACTGGCCAATGACTTCACATTGATGACTCTGTATGGTCAAACTCACAACAAAAATCTGTCTCGCAGTTTTTAATTATACATTTTTAACTGAAAAATCCTTAGGGCAGATGTCTCCATTTTTCATTTAGAAGGGTTTAGAAGGGCTTGCTGGCTCACCTAAATCAGTAAAAACATTATGATTTGGGGACATTTTAGTGGAAGCAGCTTCATCACAACATTCTAAACTCCTTTTCAAGTTGAAGGCCATTGGGAAATACTCATTGAGGTTACTCCTCATTCTACCTTGAATTCATCCAGAGAAGTTATAGTTGAGAGGGATTTAAAGACCATTCCAGAGTCGGAGATCCTTGCAGGTTTCACCAGCCAAGGTGTTACTCATAGAGATGGGATTATGGAGCTGACAAATGTTCTAATATTAACATTTACATCACGTCCTTTTACCACAATCAAGGCAGGATATCTGAATTGTAAGGTACCGCCTTATATTCCTAACCCTGTTAGATGTTATCATTGTCATAGATTTGGTCACTCGTGTTTCCTTAACATGTGCCCGTTGTGCTGGTAAAGACCGTGATGCTTTTGAATGCCAACTAGAACTGCATTGTGTTAACTGTAATGGTCCACATCCTTCCTGTTTTACTTCTTGCCCTAAATAGGTGGAAGAGAAAGAAGTACATCTAAAGACAGTTCAAAATATTACTTATCCAGCTGCTCAGAAATTACTATTCCCAATTCCGTCTCAGACTTGCATTGCTGTAATCCATTCCACTACTACAGTAGGAGTCCAGACAGACCTTTCCATGTCTCCTACAGAATCCTTAACAGCGTATTTAATCTAGTACCCTCCAAACTCAAGAAAGTTTATGAATCAGTATCTACTTCTATCTCTGTCTCTACCACATATTCTAGTCATTGCCCAACTTCACCTTGTTCCAGCCCAGGTGTTTCCATGGGGCCTTCCTCTCTTGACACTTTAAAAATTAAACAACCCATTTGTTCATGTTTTCAATCACTGGAATGTATGTTTACAAACTCCAACCTGCCTACTTTATCCAGAGCAGGATCACTAGAGGGTGACTGACCCACATCCAGTAAAGAAAAAAGTGTGGTTGAAAGCAGAAGGTCTACATGCCATGAAATAAAGAAAAATAGCCACATTAATCCAGTAAAACTGTCAAGGTTTGCAATCAAATGTGAGTAACATCAAGGATTTGATTGACTTTTATCATCCCAAATGTCTTTCTTTACAGGGAACATTTTTAAAACCTACTAATACAGTCACAGTTTAACAATACTATTTATGCCAAAATGACAAGTCGTGTGTAGGACAAGGACATGGGGTAGTAGCACTGCTGGTTGATAAACATGTGCCCACCTGGTCCTTGTCATTTAATTCACCCTTGGAGGCTGAAGCCATCTTTATCTTCTTTGGTCGTACCGTTACTATTTGCTCTCTGTACCTTACCCCTGGAAAAAAATTATCATCCCTCAGACCTTGATACCCTCATTGAGCAACTGCCAACCCCTTTTTAATTTTAGGGGATCTTAATTTGCAAAATCCCCTCTGGGGTGGTTCTAGTATTGATGTGAGGGATATCTGCTCCACTTCGCTTTTCACTTGCTTTTCTTGGGTGGTTGACATCAATCCATGGGGTAGTGATCATTTTCCTATTATATTAAGAGAGATTGGCCATGGTCAGTGTCACCTGACCCATGTGCCTCACTGCTCTCTCGGAACTTAATCCTGCCATCTTATGTAAATCATCGATAGATGATTGTGTAGCAACAGTAACTAACTGTATTGTCCAATCAGCTGCTCAGTGCATCCCCAAAACCTCGTCATCTTTCCCATGGCTTCTCCGACTTTGGTGAAATTCTGCTTGTTCAATAACACAGAAAGCTCAGAAATGTGCTTGGGATAAATTTCATAGATATCCCACACTTTCAAACCATATTGCATTTCAGCAAGCCCATGCTCAGGCTAGGCGAGTTAAATGTCAAAGCTAGAAGGAATCTTGGATTAAATACACCTTCAGCATTTCTTCAATCACCAGTTCAAAAGTAATATGGGACAAGATCTTGAAGGTGACTGGATGGCAAACTTCTGCCCCCTCTCTATCTTAATACTCAATGGGCATGAAGTTACTGATGCTCAGAGCATTCCAAATACTTTTGGTGAATGTTTCTCTCATGTATCTAGCTCTTCAAACTCATTTCCTTTCTTCTTAGCTATTAAAACACGAGTTGAACATCTGCCTCTTTTCAAATCATCATCCCTATGAATACAATTGTCCTCTTACACTGGTGGAACTCAAACTTGTGCTTCATCGGTCTGGTAATACATCAGTTGGACCTGATGATATACATTATGAGATGCTATGCCACCTTTCTCCTGCCTCTCTCACTGTCCTCTTGGCTGTCTTTAACCAGATATGGTAGGAGAAAGTCTTTCCTGATGTTTGGCACCAAGCTATTGTACTTCCTATTCTTAAACCTGGGAAGGATCCAAAGATTCCTTCAAATTACCATCCCATTGCTTTGATGAGTTGTCTCAGTAAGACCTAAGAGAGGATGATTAATGCTCGTGTTGTTTGGTTCCTTGAATCAAATAACCTTCTCTCACCCATTTAATGTGGGTTTTAAAAACAACACTCCATGATAGACCACTTAATTTGCCTTGAAACATCAGTTACAGAAGTCTTTTTGTAGTGACAACATTTTGTTTCTATTTTTTTTATTCAGTGAAAGCTTATGATACAACGTGGAGATGTGGCATCTTGTGAGACCTTCACTCTTACGGATTGTGTGGCAATTTGCCACTTTTTATTAAGCATTTTATAGTGAACTGCCAATTCCAGGTCTGTGTGGGCTCAGAATTTTCCTGTTTTTTTCCCACAGGAACTTTTGGAGTCCCTCAGGGCTGTGTTCTGAGTGTCACACTTTTCATTATAAAGATTAATGCCATTAGTGAACATCTATCCCCTACAGTTGCAAATGGTCTTTTTGTTGATGGCTTTCACATCTCATGTCAGTCATCAAACATGAGGTTTACTGAGTGGCAGCTACAAATTGCAATCAGTCATATACTTAAGTGGACCACAGCAAATGGTTTTCAACTTTCTCTTCCTAAAACTTTTTGTGTACATTTCTGCTGCTAATACAGATACAGAACTTCATTTTGATGATGATGTACTTCCTGTGGTCCCTGAGACAAAGTTCTTAGGTCTTATATTTGGCTGTAAATTGAACTTTATTTTCCATGCCAAGCAACTTTGTGTCAAATGTGTAAGAGCACTGAACATCCTCCATGCCCTCTCTTCTACCTCTCAGGGAATGGATTGATAGTCCATGCTTAAAGTTTATTGTGCCCTTATCTGATCCAAACTTAACTATGAGTCTATAGTGTATGGTTTTGTTAGAACCTCAGCACTGAAAATGCTGGATCCTATCTACCACCAAGGGCTTTGGCTTTGCACTGGGGCCTTTCGTACTTCTCCAGTCCAAAGTTTGTATGTGGAGTCCCATGAACCCCCTCTGTATATTTGCCATTTGCAACTGTCTCTTATGTACACTTCCAAACTTTGCTCTTTACCACAGCATCCTACTTGGGGTTGTGTTTTCCATCCTCAGTGGGCCACACTTTTGTATAATAGAAAATCTGCCATTGTTCCATTTAGTCATCGTATTCGGGCACAATCAGAAAAATTGGATATATCTTTGAATAGCATAGCAATATCAACAGTTTGGCCTCTTCCACCATGGCTAATGACTATCCCTAACTGTGACCTGTCTTTGAGTCATCTGAGGAAGGCCAGTGCTCCTGGTTGGAAATATTGCTCTTTGTTTGCTGAACATCTTTCAAACAATCCATCCATTCCCATATATATGGATGGTTCAAAATCAGGTGACTCTGTAGGTTCTGCCATGGTTTGTTACAGTTTGGTTGTAGCACACAGAATCCCTTCTACAGTTTCTGTGTTCACTGCTGAATTGTATGCCATTTCTCTTGCCCTGAATCACATTGAAACTATGCAATATACGAATTGTATGATCTATACTGATTCACTCAGGTATCTATTGGCCCTGACATCATTCCATGCTAGTTACCATCCTATTCTTATCAATATCCAAAACAAACTGGCCCATCTCTCTCTGTCATCTATCACTGACCAGTTTTTGGACATCAGGTCATGTTGGTATATGTGGGAATGACCTAGCTGACAGAGCACAAAGTCCATCTGCTCTGGCTCTATCTCCACCATCCCTGTTCCATACATGGACTATGGTCCAGTTATCAAAACCCTTGACATCAGCCAATGTCATAGGTGATACTGGTTGCCTCACTCATGTTTTTACATTTTTAAGAGCCACTGGTATTTTTAACTTAATTTAAGGTTTTTATTGGACTATACACTGTTTCAGCATGATTTCTTTTACACACTTTAATTTTATTTTGACCGGAACCCAGGACTGGAAAGGCCAACTTCAGATGAGTGACAGCAAGTTTGAACTTAATGCTTCAGTCTTCCTGACAGATCTTAATTTTACATATTTTTTACCTTCATTTCCATATACCATTATAGTGTACTACATCTTGTTTGGGGCAGATAGCCAAGTAGCTTTGTGCCAATAAACATGAAATACCTACCTACCTCTTAACATCTAGCTACATCCAAGAATTTAATATAACCTGCAAATTTAAGTAATTTATTGACCATTGCTTCATCTGTGTCAGTAGTGTAAATGAAAAAGAGCAATGATCCTAAGATGGAACCCTGAGATACATCACTTGTGACATTAATCCAGTTTGACTAAACTTCTTTTAGAATAATCATCTGCTTTCTTCTGCCAAGCCTCTCTTCTATCTAATTATAATTAGTTAAATTATCCCCCAAAACTATAGAGATAAGTTTCTTTACAAACCTTTTATGTGGCACTTTGTCAAATGCTTTCTGAGAATCCAGATACTTCAAATCTCTAAACCCTTAGTCTCAGCTACATGTGCAGTAACATTTTCAAAGCATGTCAAAAGATTTGTAAGGCAAGATAAAATTCTGATCTTTGTTAAATTACTTTGAAATTTACCTTTTATCAGACTTTCCAAAATTTTTTTTTGCATTTGGGCTAGGGTAAACCAAGTACCAGCATTGGATGTTCTCATCAGGTGTTGTAGACATTGTATCTGATGCTGATGTTTGGTTTTAGTGCTCACAAAACCCTGGCATTGGAGCAGTGTCCTTGTTTGACATTGTAGTGTGTCTTCTTGTAGGGCTCCATGGTGGGTGGGATCAGTGAGCACCAAAATTTTCTTTTTTTTATTATGGATTTTCCAAATAAAAACTTAAATAAAATAGTGAAAAACATTTCATTGGTAAACAACCACATCTTGAAGATTCTGAGCAGCAATCTTCAACATTTGGAACACCTGTTGTACCTCATTTTCATTTCCTACGTTCTCTTTCACATAAACCTTTAGGGCAAATGTTTCCCTTTTTCATTCAGAAGGGACTGGAGGGACTTGCTGGCTCTCCAAAGTCAGTAAAGAAGCTTTGATGTGGTGACATATTGGTGGAAACATCCACATCTCAACACAGTGAACTCCTCTTGCATTCAAAGGCAATTGGGGATATACCTATTGAGATTACACATCATGTTACTTTGAATTCACCATGAGGAGTTATTGTTGAGAGGGATTAGAAGAACATCCCAGAGTCAGAGATTCTCACCAGTTTCTCCACTCAAGGAGTTTCTACAGTGTGGCGTTTCTCCACTCACAAAGATGAAATTATGATGCCAATCAATATCCTCATTCTCACATTTACGTCGTCACCATCAAGGCAGGTTATCTTAATTGCTGAGTACGGCCATACATTCCAAACCTTCTGTGATGTTTCCAGTGTCAGCAGTTCAGTCACTCGAAGATGTCATGTCGTGGTTCCTTGACGTGTGCTCGTGGTGGTGGCAAGAAACATGATGCCTATGAGTGTGAAACAGACCCTCATTGAATCAATTGCAATGGCTCCCACCCGTCCTACTTTCGTTCTTGCCCTAAATGGTTGGAAGAAAAAGAGGTGCAGCATTTGAAAACGATTCATAACATTACTTATCCTGAGGCTCAAAAATTGCTGTACACCACTTCATCTCAAACGTATGCTGCCACACTTCATTCCACAACTACAGTGGGAGAGCAGAGAGATCTCTCTGTGCCTCCAAAAGAATTATTCTCAAAACAAATGAAAAGTCTTTTGATCTCCATGGTTAAAAAAGTTGATAAATCAACTTCAACACCCATCTCTGTCCCTTACATACATTCCAACAAACCACAAGTTCCACTTCATTTGGTTCCAGACACAGGCATTTCCTCGGATACATCTTCTCCCACCCCAAGATGCAAAACGATCATTCGTTCACATCCTCAGTCACTGGAATTCCCTTCCAACAGCAAATACCTGCCTAGTCGATTCAGGGCAGGATCCATGGAGGTCGATAGACCTCCCTCGAATAAGGACATTAGGGAAAAAAGATGTAGTTGTAAGCAGAAGGATTCTCCACCCAATTCCGTCTGCACGTAAATAAAAATAGCCACCCTGAAACAATGGAACTGTCGAGGTTTGCATTCTAATCTGGATGACATCAAAACACTGATTGCTTCCTACCATCCTGTATGTCTTTCCTAACAGGAAACAGTTCTGAAACCTGCCAATACAGTCACCTTTCAGCAGTTTTCTTTGTACAGAAATGACAGGCTGTGTGATGGGCAAGTGTGTGGATGGGTGGCACTGTTGGTTGATCAGCATGTGCCCACCCTGTCTTTGCCACTCGACACATCCTTGGAGGCCGTAGCCATCTGTGTTTCCTTAGGTCATACCATCACTGTTTGTTCTATCTACCTGTTGCCTGGAGAGACATATGATCAGACCTTGATGCTCTCATTGAACAGTTGCCATCTCCCTTTTTAATCATGGGGAATTTTAATGGACATCATCCCCTCTGGAGAAGTGCTGATATTGATAGAAGGGGTTCCTCTGTAGTGCATATGTTCTCTGATCACAATCTTTCTCTTTTCAATACTGGTTCTTCTACTTATTTCCATGCATTTAGTCAGTCTTATACTGCTATTCATCTCTCAAGTTGCTCCCCTTCATTATTCTCCCATTTTTCATGGAGGGTTGACAATAATCCACGAGGCAGTGATTTTGAGAGAAACTGGTCGTGATCGATGCCACCTGACCTGTGTGCTCTGGTGAAAGTGGCCTTCTTTCACTGCTTTAACAGGACTTGATCCTGCCATCATCTGTAAGCCATCAATAGATGACTGTGTGGCAGCAGTAACTGACTGTATTATATAAGCAGCTGTTCAATGTATTCCTAAAACATGGACACGTTTTCCACTACATCCTCGTCCATGGTGGAATCCTACCTGCCACATGGCATGGAAGGATCAAAAACGGGCCTGGGATACTTTCCGTAGATATCCCACACTCTCGAACTGCATCGCTTTACGGTGGACCCTGCACATTATCACTGAGTAAGATGTCAAAGCCCGAAGGGATCTTGGATTAAGTTCACAACTGGCATATCTTTTACCACCAGTTCCAAAGTCATATAGGGCAAGATTCTAAAGGTCAGCAAGCAATATAATTCCGCCCCTCTCAATCTTGCTTTCTGATACCCGGAGCATTGCCGATACTCTAGGTGAAAGCTTTCGACGGGTATCTAGCACTTCTGCTTCTTCCTTCACCTTCTTAGCCATCAAGACTCGGGCAGAGCGATCACCTCTTTCCTTTTGAGCTGATTGTCTCTGTAACTATAATCATCCATTTACACTGGGGGAACTCAAACTGGTCCTTCATCGGTCTGGCAGTACATCAGTTGGACCTGATGATGTACACTATGAAATGCTGCACCATCTATCTCCTGCTTCTCTTGCTCTTCTTCGGGTTGTTTTTAACCAGATTTGGCAGGAAAATGTCTTTCCCGATGACTGGCGCCAGGCTATTGTCCTACCTTTCTCTAAGCCTGGGAATGATCTCAAGATTCCTTCAAACTACCGCCCAATTGCTTTGATGAGCTGTATCTGTAAGACTTTAGAGAGGATGGTTAATGCTCGTCTTGTTTGGTTTCTCGAATCAAACAACCTCTTCTCGCTCACCCAGTGTGGGCTCCAGTAACAGCGCTCCACCATGGACCACCCGATTTGACTTGAAACATCAATCATAGAAGCCTTTCCCAAACAACATCTTGTATCAATATTCTTTGACCTTGAGAAAGCTTATGATACAATGTGGAGGTATGGTATTTTGCAAGACCCACTTATATAGTTTACATGCTCATTTGCCCATTTTTACTAAAAATTGTTTAATTGACAGGTGATTCTAAGTTCATGTTGGTTCAACACTTTTCAATTCTTTTCAACAGGAACTTGGAGCCCCTCAGGGCTGTGTTTTGAGCATCACACTTTTCAGTGTAAAGACTAATGCCATCACTGAACAACTTCCTCTTACTGTTGCAAACGGGTTTTATATTTATGACTTTCACATCACGTCAGTCGTCGAATGTGAGGTACATTGAGCGGCAGCTAGTGACTGACCTCAGTTGTTTTCTGAAGTGGACCACAGCAAACAGTTTTAACTTCTCTCTCTAAAACCATTTACATGCACTTTTGTCATCAATGGGGTATTCATCTTGATCCTGAACTCTGTGTTGGTGAAGTTGTGCTAACCATGGTCCCTGAGACAAAGATCTTGGGGTTTATCTTTGATTGTAAGCTGACCTTTATACTACATATCAAGCAGCTACGAGTCCAGTGTACAAGGGCACTGAACATCCACTAAGTCCTCTCTTCCACCTCGTGGGGACTGGATTGATGTTTTGTGCTAAAGAAATATCATGCTCTTAATCGATTGAAACTAGACTATGGGTCACTAGTCTATGGCTCTTCCAGGACTTCAGCCTTGAAGATGCTGGACCCCATTCATCAATTGGACTTTAGCTCTGTATGTAGGCTTTCCACACTTCTCCAGTCCAGAGCTTGAACACAGAGTCTCATGAACCTTCTCTACACCTCTGCTGTTTGTAACTTTTTACTATATGCTTTCAAACTTTGATCCTTACCACAGCATCTTACCTGGGGTTGTGTTTTCCTTCCTCTGTGGGCCATGCTTTCTCAGAACAGAAACCCTGACATTGTTCCTTTCGGCTTTCATTCATATCCAGGCCCAGTGGGATGGATTGGGTCTGTCTTTAGATAACATTGCTGTATTCACTGGTCAGCCCATCTCACCATGGCTTATTAGAATCCCAAATGTGGCCTTTCTTTAAATCATTTGAGAAAAGGGGATACTCCTGATTGGAAGTGCCACCTTTTATTATCTGAACATCTTTTGAATTATCCTTCCATTCCCATTTATATGGATGGTTTAAAATCAGGTGACTCTGTGGGCTCTGTCATGGTTTGTTGCAGTGTGATGGTTGTGCACAGAATTCCCTCTGCAGTTTCTGTGTTCAGTGCTGAACTGTATGCCATTTCTCTTGCCCTGGATCATAATAAAGCTAAGCAGTACTTGAATTGCACTATTAATACTGACTCGCTTTGTTTTCTACTGTCCCTGGCCCGGCATGGCCAAGCGTGTTAAGGCGTTCGACTCATAATCCGAGGTTCATGGGTTCGAACCCCAATTGCACCAAACATGCTCGCCCTCTCAGCCGTGGGGGCATTATAATGTGATGGTCAATCCCACTATTTGTTGGTAAAAGAGTAGCCCAAGAGTTGGCAGTGGGTGGTGATGACTAGCTGCCTTCCCTCTAGTCTTACACTGCTAAATTAGGGATGGCTAGCGCAGATAGCCCTCGAGTAGCTTTGCGCAAAATTCAAAAAACAAACTCTACTGTCCCTGGAATTGCTTAATGTTAGTTCTCACTGATATTCAGAACTGACTGGCCCATTTCTCTTTAACATCTATCACTATCCAGTTTCTCAGGATACCGGGCCATGTTGGTACTTACAGGAACGAGCTCACTGAAACTGCAGCTAAATCTGTCTACTCTGGCACTATCACTGCTGTGTCTGTTCCATACATGGACTATGGTTCTGTATTCAAGACTTGTCTCCGTGCCAGTTGGCAGTTGACTTCGAGTGAGCAACATAAAAAAAAGTTTTTCCAAATAAAATCCTCTATTGGACTTTGGCCCTCTTATTTCTGTAAGGATCAGAAAGATGTTGTCCTAACTAGACTGCTCATTTGTCACAGTTTGTTTTAACTTATTGTTTTCTTTCATCTGGGACTGATGTACCAGTGTGTTTTTTTGTGTGATGCTCAGGTTACAATAAGCCACATTTTACTGTCTTGCCTTCTTTATTAGTCTCAGTGACAGCACTATTTTAGACACGTTTTGTCCCAAGGTTTACCCTTAATGTTAGATAGTGTCATAAGCAATAGTGCCACTGTCCACCTTTACAAATGTTTTAAGTTTTTAAGGGCCATTGACCTTTTTAACATTAAGTTTTTAATCCATAAATTAGACCTTTTTTAAATATGATACTTTTTTACGAATTGAAGTACAACTAATTTGATATGGAATTAGAAAATGGCCGTAACATTGGATAACTTGAAACCAGGACTGGAAAGGTCAATTTTAGGTGACTAACGTTGATTTTTGAACTTTTCTGTTAGTCATTCTGGTGAGTTATGATAATTAAAATTATGCTTCAGAAAGTCCTTTAATACTTGCAATACTGTATCTTCTTTCTTACTGCTGTAAACTGGATGTAAAAATTGGATTTAATGGTATTTAAGTTTTTAATTGAAAAACTAAATTTTGTTTTGTTTTTACCTTGATTCCTTTTTACAAATTTTAATAATTTTCCTTTACTTTTAACTTTTTTACCAGATGTTTGTTACAGATAGTCTAGTTGCTTTGCACCATAAAATGCCAAACCAACCAACCAACCAAACAACTTTTTTACTGTGATTCCAGTGGTGTGAAACACATCACTTTATGGCTACAGTATACATATATATGTTATAACAATAAAACATTGAAGCCATAAACCCAAACACATTAACATAAATTAAAAAAAGAAATGCTACACTTTTTTTTAAAAGGGATCCTAGGGTACAAGCTACAATGTGGGATTATAAAATGTATCCTCAGTTTTGAAGGTGACTGTGGAAGTAGGACTCACATTGTGGTGGGGATACACCATATGTCAGTCTTAACCTCCACTTCACTAGTCTCACACAAGAAAATTAGAAATTAGGAGGGTAAGATGTGGGTGCTCAAGCCCACAATGTCCCACATCAATATTACCCTTCACCTCCTGCAGACAGCTGTGGGAAGGTGACTGCTCTCCCAAGTTAGAATAAGAAAACGATAAACATAAAAAGATGAAAAAAAAAGAAAGAGAAAAGTAAATAAAAATGAAAATAAGGTACTGCCATCTGGGGGTAAGATAAAACCTTTTGAAGTTAGCATTCTTGCCCCCAATATGGTAGAGGCACTAATTAACATGACATCTGCATAAAGTAGTGCCAAGTTCTTAGATAACCTTATTTATAACTACAACATTTTCGTAATTTTTAATAGAATTTATCTAATATTATTTTCTTTGTATTTATTTAATAAATTTTTTATTTAGTACATAATAATTTAATAATTTTATGTAAAATTTCTTTATTATGTGAAATAATCTAAAAAGAAAATAAATACGGTATAGCAACAAAATGTAATAAAAATAATATTCTAAAATCTCTTAAAATATTGATGAATATATTTCAAAACTTAATTATATTACAGCTTATCCATGTAGATGGTTTTTAGAATGGAAATTATATGTACTTAAAAGAATAAAAATAAAATTAGCTTACATAAATTTAAAAAATACCATGCAGATTTATCATTTAATCAGCTAAAAAGTAAGATTAAAAAACTGCTAGAAAAATGCTATAGTTCCTATTGACAAAGCTACCTGTAATATTGGTATAATTTACAAAAAATCCTTTGCATTAATTATGATAAAAGAAATTAATAATACCCAAACTTTTAAACTTGTCAACCAATCCAAAGATACAGTAATTAATAATTTTGTTAAAGATTATAAACTTTCTTCTAAACATAATTCTTGTGTAGATTTGCCAGTTCTTTATGCTTTCCAAAATTGCATAAATATCCATTTAAACTTAGATTTATTTCTAATTCAGTAAAAACAATTATCAACAATTGGCCATATTATTAAATAAATTACTTAATATTTTACTTGAGAAAATAGAAAATGTAAGTATTAACAATAAGAGATACATGTTGGATAATAAAAAATAACTAATCTATTTTAGAATGCCTAAGAAAGTGTGAGCAGGTAAATAGTATTCAAACATGTGATTTTACAACATTATATACCACAATACCAATAAAAGATTTGATCTTTGTTTTAAATTCATTAATATAACAATATTGTATTCCTTTAATACAACTGGAAAAAGAAAATATAGTTCCAAAAACATAAGATATGTTAATTTTCTGTATTTATAATAATTTTATATTTTTCAATAAAAAAGTTTATAAACAAGTGATAGGAGTTCCAATAGGAGCTAACTGTTCAACTTGTATTGCAAATTTATATTTGTATTACTATGAAAATATATTTATTGAAAACTACAAATCCAGATATTTTTACATCAACTTATAGATATATTGATGATTTAATCAGCATAAATAATTTTGAAATATATAATGTTTTTGACACCATTTATGCAAAGAATTAGAAATTGAAAATACTTCAATTTCTAATACAGATGCACATTATTTAGATTTAGAAGTTCAAGTAATTGATAAAAGGGATATCAACACAATTTATTGTTTACTCTCCCTTACATGGCAATGTGCCATACCCATGTATTTAAAACATTATAATTTCACAGTTACTCGAAACATTTGTAGTAAATTACAACACTTTATTAATAATGTTGATATACTGATATAAAAATTAATATCTAATGGATTTAATAAAAAAAATTTAAATAAAATTATTGAATTATTCTGTAATAAATACAAAAATGTATTAAAATACAAAGAAAATAAAATCAGAGAAATTCTATTAAAAATAACTAAAAATTTTTAGTTAAAAGTAAGGTTATCTAAGAATTTGGCACTAATTTCTGTGGAAGTACACCTTAAGCCACATTTCAAAGTACAACAGTCAGAGTAAACTATCACTTTGCTTATGTCATGTTAATTGGTGCCTCTTCTATACTGGGGGCAGGAATACTAATTTCAAGAGGTAAGTTTTAACGTACTTATCCCCAAATGGTAGTACCTTATTTTCATTTTTATTTATATATTTATTTTTCTGATTTTTTTCTTTTTTCATCTTTTTTATGTTTGTTTTTCTTATTGTAACTTGGGAGAGCAGTGACCTTCCCACAACTATTTACAGGCAGTGAGAGTGATATAGATGTAGGAGGTCTTGGGCTTGAGCACCCACGTCTTGCTCTCCTAATTTCTAATTTTCTTATGTGAGACTGGCAAATTGGAGGTTAAGACTGTTAGATGGTGTATCCCCACTGTAATGTGAGTCCTACTTAACCAGTTACCTCCAAAGCTTAGGATACATTTTATAATCCCACATTGTAGCTTGTACCCTGGGATACCCCTTTTTTTTTTTTTTTTTACATGTGCAGCATATTTACATTTTTTTTTAATTTCATGTTTATGTATTGGTTTATGGCTTGAATATTTGATGGTTATAATTAATCAGAGGTTGGGATTTGCTGTTTTTAATGCAGTCCTTCCTCATGATTTTGTTTATTTAACTTCATTTAGATATACATTACTCAATTTCACTATATCTATATATAGTTAAGGATATTACACTTCATAAAGATTGAACAGTGTAGAAGAAAAGTGTAACATAGCTGGGAACACATTGCATACGTTAAATATACCATGGTATTTAAGAGAAAATTAATACTGATGAAGTTAGGTAAACAAAATCAAAAAGAATGATTGTGTTTAAAACAGCAAATCCAAACCTCTGAATAATTATATTGACTTGTTTTTGATTTTGTTTACTTTATCATTATTATTACACACACACACACACACACACACACACACACACTCAACATTCAAGTAAAATAAATCAAAAGGAAGAACTGCATTAAAAACAGTAAACCCAAATCTTTGACTAATAATATACAGATTCTGTTCTATTAAAATGCCTTCTGTATGGATCATGTCTGCACCAAACCCTCCACCTTCCAAATGTGGGGTTCTAGCTATATTGTCAGTGGATGAAATGTTTAGGAAGTTGAAATCTTCCTAAACTGAAAATGTATTTCAAATAATACTTACCTTTCCATATACTATTCTGGCCTACCTCTCCTGTAAAAGTTGGTTGATGTTTTAAAAAAGTGATATGTCTCCTGGTGGCTTAGTGGTATGTCTTTATACATACAAGGCTAGAAACTGGGTTTTGATACCCACGGTAGGCAGAGCACAGATAGCCTATTGTGTAGCTTTATGCTTAACTTCAAAGAAACAAATGAAAAAGTGAGTACATTATTTGAATGAGGTGCTTATATACAATACATAGATAGAGAGTGCATTTAAGTTGGTATGGAATTTTGCACATTAGAATTTTCTTTAGGTGATCAAGTGCAGTATAAAAGATTGGAGCAAGAATTTTCAATGCTCAGATGAACAAAGAGTGGAAATCCTGGGGGTTGAGAAATAATGATATTGTTAGTAGAGGTAAATATAATTGGAAATGGATTTTAATTTTTATGAAGGTGTTAATATTTGTTGATGAAACTGAAATGTTGGGAAGAGCTGTTTCTGTAGAGAATATTTCTATTATCTTAAAGGATCATGGTGTTTTAGGTAGTTAAGCTATAATGTGGAAGATGCAATTAATATTGAGAAATGTAAAGTCATGCTTCTGGAGAATGAAATTTGGAAAATATTTATTACACAAAAAGCTTTTGTTGGGAGTAAAATGTTTTTGTGATTATTAGTAAAACCTTGGTCTTTAGCTGAATGTTTAGTAATAGTAAAAAGAGATGAGGAATAAGATTTAGAGATCTAAAAATATATATTTTTCAACTTAAAGACTGTATGGTTGTATAGTACAAATATGAATAAAGTATTAAAAACTTTAGAATTTGGCTTGTCTGAGGGGCTAGAAGTGAGAAATGTAATATTAAGGTTAACAAATGTGAGGTAAGAAAGCTTCCATTTAGGCTTACTTAATTGTGCAAGAATTTTCTGTCTGTTAATGGTATTTGAAGTGAAGCATTGGTGTTTTATTTTCTTATATAAATGTTGTTGGACAGGAAAATGGATATGAAGTGTTGAATATAGTTGATGTATTTTATTTGCATTATTATTTTGGTTGTTAGGTTTTAAATCATTTGATAGAGGGATTACAAGTCTACAGGTAAACTCATAAGTAATTTAAAAGTTTTTTTTAAAATGTATTTTAAAATGTATATATGTGTGTTATTCATATACATTTAAAGATGTATTAAATTTTAAGTTGTTGTACAACTTTAATTGTATGTGTAATTTTTTTCATAATGTCTTTCCTTTAACTAATGTAATTATGATAATTTTTGTTTCTGGTTGCTTGTGCAGAATAGTCTATTAATGTATAACATACTTGAAAAGCTGCTGCACAAAGTGCTCTGCTAAAAGTAATTACAATGTTGAACATCCATCTTAGTTTACTGATATGAAAATTAGGCATCTGATTATCAGGTGTGTAATTTGAAATACCAATGATTGATTATTCAGCCTATCTGTATATAGTTGTTTCATACAGTCTTGTCTCAGTCACTTCATTAAAATGAATCAGAGTTCAAAGTACTAAAATTGTTCATGAAGCATGATTTGACCTCTGAGAAGGCAATGGATACTTTACATGTGTGGAAAACCAACAGATTAATGTTAGTCAGCTATCCACAGCAAATTGGTTTAAAGTGTTTAACATTCTTAGTAGCAGAAAGTACCAGTCTCTTCATTCTGTGAAATTATATCAATGACAGAGATTATTGGGATTATATTCTGACTTTCTGTACTGCCATATGGTGGTGCAATTTGCTTTGACTTCAGCATAATGAGTGTTATCCATCTCCACTGTGTTAAAAATGACAGTGGTTGTTACATTTCTTGAAGGGTAAAAAAGCCAATCGATTGATTAGGCCAGTAGGGATTTTTACACTCCCCAAACTTCAGTCTTGTTAAGCAAGTGGGGGATTGTCACAAAAGATATACTTTTCTATCAGGTTTTGTCCAGGCATGAAAGATGCCTTTAACCAGCTCTTTCAGAGGGAGCAGTCAGGGATAATTTGTGACTTTATCAACATATTGATATTAAGCATGTAACATTAGTGTGAGACTGCATTTGCTGTTTGTGACTTCATTACTTTATCCCGAGGTGAAATGTCATAAAATATAGATATGTAAAACTGCATGAACCAAATGTTAATTTATGACTATTCAGAAGATGTCTGAATTGCATAAAAATTAACTTAGGAGATGTTAGTATTATTTCATGACAGTAGTGCTTTGTTTTATCTATAATATAGGGAATTAATTATTTTGTCTTTTGAGTGATGTACCTTATACTACATATTGTAATTATGTAAAAGTAATGTTCATGTAGAAGTCACTTTATAAAATTGTAGGTAACTTTTAATATTTTACATGGTTTAGTGAAGTAATCAAAGCAGTTTCAAAGACCAAGGGACTTTACCAGCGTTGGTGTGAATTGCAAGAAGATCCAAATATTGTCAGTAAAGAAGAAGTAGAATGGACAACCAATGAACTTCGTAATGGACTACGCAGCATAGAATGGGACTTAGAAGACTTGGAAGAAACTGTTGGTATCCTTTTAACTGATATTTTGTAAGATGATGTTGAACTGATGTTTTATTTTTTGTTTTAATTTGAATTTGTACCTTTGGATAATATGCTTATAAATGTTTACTGTTGATGATTTGTTTTCATATATGAACTGCCTATGAAGATACAGTTATAACAATAATACATTTTTAACAAAATACCTGATTTTTCCTTTCATTTGACAAATTACATTTTTTGCAGACTACATAACAAGGTACAGTACCTTGTTATTGGGGTATAATGTCTACATGTGTAATGGTGTAATGCATGCTTCTTTAACTCTTTGTAAATGGGCCTGGGCATTTTGACTGAGCTTGTAACTGCCATTTAATTATGAAAGTATATATATTGGAACTATGAATTTAGTAAGTGCATCTCCATGAAATTTGGAAAATTTTAAAAAATATTGCAAGTCTGTAATTAAGTATTCTGATATGGCACTATACCTCCTCTCACAGATTATGCTTTTTTTTCATAAGAAAACAAGTTAAAAGACCTTAATCTGCCCTCATATGATATCATTTCCATTATGGATGTATCGTGTTATTATCCCCCTCTTCTAAACTCTTTCCAAAGTTCAATGTCACTTCTGAGGTAAGAAGCCCATGACTGAGCACAGTACTTCAAATGTGGCTTAACCAATAACCTATACAATGGCATTATAACCTCTTTACACTTGTATTTAATATTTCTGCAGATAAAACATCAAATCTGATATGCCATGCCATTATCCAACAACACATGATTTTGATGGCTTAAGAAACAGAACAAACCAAAACATTGAGATACTTTTTTCTCCATAATACTTTTAAGATTATTTCTGTGAAACATTATACTCATTATTAAAATTGTGATATCTAACATACATTATCTTGTATTTATTATAATGAAAAACCACCTATTGTTTATTTGTCCAACTTGCCAAATAAATTAAATCCTTTTAAAAGACAGAAGCATCCTCCTGAAAATCAGCAACACTTAAAAATTTAATGCCATCATTTAACTAGGTTGATTCCACTGCTGTTAATACTTATTTTTAATTGAAATTTCCAAATTAACTCTTTTAAACATGCGTAGATGTAATTACCATCTGCTCTGCTAGGGAAGACAGGCATTTTTCAACAAAAATACAGTAACTCTATGCATTATTCACAAAACTTTGTAAGATTTGGTTAAAGTTTACATGTGTTTTGTACACAAAGAATGACATTCTTATAATTGTCTTTCTGATAAAAGTATTTTTTATCTATAGTAGTTATTTGCACTCAGACTGTTAAAATTGTTCAAGTGGAAGGGGAATTTTCATTTTAAGTATAAAAATACTTCATTTTATATTTTCATATTTCAATTTCATAACCTCTAGAACCTCCCAAATGAATAACAAAAATTTTTTGAAGGTAAATATTTATAATCTATTTACCTTTTTTCCACCATTCTCTAACTAGCTATCACCATCAATGTAAGATGCAATGAATCAAATAAAATTGGGAAAGAAAAACGTACATAACTTTCAATTTTTTGTAGAATATCTTTAAAGATGTTTTGTTTATATCTGTAGTTTTAGGTCTTTTTCTGTTCACCAATATTTATTTTTTAATGTTTTTATTTTCCATTTTAGTCCTTTACCACTTATTTTTCATCTCAGCACAAGTCAGCAGTGCCCTTGATGGATGTTACATTTTTTTGGGGAACGTACAACTCTTTGGCAAAATTATCATTCAGTGCAAAATATTGTAAGCCTTGAGAATAGATGCAAATTATGATGTATATCTAAAGATCTTTAAACCTTTTAATTATGTATTTTAAAACACAACTAATATACATTTAACTAAAATATAATAGTAAGACATAAATACAATTTAAACTGTATCTATAACTATAACTGTTTAGATAAGAAACAACTGTATGTGCTATAGTCAGTCAAGCAGCCAACAATACTGCAGTCACTTACATGTACCCCTTGACAACATCTGGTACCAGTTTCAAAATAATCATTGGTAGTTCATAGTGTAGGATGAGCTCTTTCTAGTGATTATACATGTGTAGGTAATGTCTCTGTGTGAGTCATAAAGCTCAAATAAATCAGTTGATGATGGCATGGCAACTGTTAGGAGTTGAAAAATTTATTACTTGTTTCAAATGTATTCATTCAGAGAACATTGAAATGAATGTGTTAAAAAGGCTACGTAAGAATCTTATTGTCTAATTGCACGTCTACTTTACCATTATATTATTAAATATGCAGAAAGCCAAAGTAGAGATTTTTCATAGCTTGTTGGTCAAATGATGACACATCTGAAGTTTAATATTTTATTTAAAGGTTTCTTTTGAAATAAAGGACTTGTACCTTAAATATCATAAAACTTTGAATTGTAGTATATGTTATAATGTTAATTTAATTCACATATATTGATATTAAAGGTGTTTGATTAAATTTTGAATTTAAAACAGTGACTTGCATGGAAATAGGTTCAAAAGGGTATCCATTGAGAAAGAGTTATAATGATGTGTTGTTGTCACAGTTGTGACAGGCATTTTACTAGGAGATACATTTTGCTCCTTGTACATTTGGCTCCATTTGTGGTTTTAAATATGGTATTTTTTTTTTATGCTGTGTTATTGTCAATGAATTTTTTATGGAGGTTATTTCTTGTCACTGTGTCATTCAGATGCTGGTTTTGGATGTTTCTGAGTTATTAATGTATTTTCCTTGTAGCTTGTTTTCATGTGTTTCACCTTTTGATCAATTGAATCATCAAGACTAGGGTAAAATTATGCTATTGCAGTAATTTATTTAACTCTAGGCTACAAATCTACTTTTAGCATGTTTTAGTTATGGATATTTCTTTATGTTCTTTGCTGACTGGACTCCCAAAGTTCCAGATTTTTTGATTAAATTTTGCATTTAATATTCAGCAGTGGTCTATATTTTTAGTTTCAGTTGTTTAACAGTTTTTCCATTACAT
The DNA here is from genome assembly GCF_004210375.1 of Tachypleus tridentatus. Lineage (NCBI taxonomy): Eukaryota > Metazoa > Arthropoda > Merostomata > Xiphosura > Limulidae > Tachypleus > Tachypleus tridentatus. Next base: position 155,418,967 of record NC_134834.1, read on the forward strand.
TTAGATGAAGTTAGCAGAACAACAATTTAGCATAATGTAGTTTCAAATTTAGTCACTTGTATCATGTACAATTTGGAGTATGTACATATTAACATGTATAGTTGCTAAAGTGAAGAAAAAGTTAAAGCTCAGCATTTTAGAACGTAATTACTATATTTTTAATGCATTATATATATAGGATTTTCTTCAATATAGTTTTTAAGTACCAAAAGTGAATAGGTTCGAAGTGTAATGGTAGTATTTAATAAATTTGTGATAGGATTTGATGGAAAGGTAATATTGTTTTCACAAATCTAATACAAAAAAGAAATAAAAGTATTTGCACAATTTTTTATTTGCAAAATTTATGAAGAATTATTTTCATCTCCAGGTGGAAGAAAGGTATATATACATTATTTCAATTTTCTGATTTTTATGTTCATAGAAAAAAATTGAATTATAAGGTTTTATGGAAAATATTGCTAATGTCATATGCCAGACTGATTGTTTCACATAATTGTTATGGTAACCATTTTTGAGAAAGAATGAGATATGATGTTATAGTGATTTATAAATGATTTATTAAAAAAACTATTTTTACTTATTGCTGTCATAGATGTTCTGATGATGAAATTGTATTTTTTTTTAATATCCTTGACATTGTTGACAAGGTATTGTTGAAAAAAATCCAAAAAAGTTCAAAATAGATGAGACAGAAATTAACAAGAGAAAAATCTTTATAACGCAAACAAGAGAAGAAATAAAGGTGAGTTAACATGTATTGAATTAAAGCTTTAAATTTCCTAATTTTAAACATATTCTGATGTTTTAACTAAATAATAAACAATTCATACTTCATATTCACTCCCTCTAAGTCTGTTGATCAATACACTTTCTTTTTATGTGCAGTTATCTTTGAGGATTTAAAATTTTCCTTTGCTTTTTCAGTTCATTACACCTATTAAGTGTTTTAAAAATGACTTTCTAATACACATTATAAATTAGTTATTCAAGCTTATTTGAATAATAGTCTTTCTACATATCCTGACTGCAATGTTTGTAAGAAAAAAATTCTTTAGTCCTGTCATATACAGGTACACATGCTATATGTATTAGAAATCAGTTGCACAGGATGTTATTGTGCATACTCTCAAATTGAGATGTGATGTGTTTCAAACCTTTATGTAGGTTACAGTATTTCTTCAGGTATAAGGATAAATACCTATATCCAAAACTTCTGATGTACTAATTGAATATGAATGTTATATATGTTAAATTGGAGCCACCACTTGGTGTTTAACAATTCAAATACAAGAACATGCTAATTCCACTACAGTATCATATCCTTGGTTAGTACTGCACTCTAACAGTACAAAATGTTTGCTTGCCACTAGCCTTTTAACTCCTGATTCACTCTGCACAACTACTTGGAAATGATTATGCAGCAATCTTCCACCAATAGGAGTAGACATAACTATTGTAAGTGGTACCCTTCTAAATAATACACCTGTTAATCATTTCTCAATTGGCAATCCCATTGTTAAGATGCATTTGCTCATGAATTTTGGAATAATTAACTTTAATGCATATTTCTCCTGGATCCTTTTTTTCTAGTTACCTTATATTCTGTAGTTTGAGTTTATATTTTGAAATTATGCACTCACAGCTTCAAGTAGTTACAGCTTCTACTACTGTTTCTGCTCAGGTGGGATGACTGACTATGTTTTCAAGGTTGGGTCCACAGTTATTAGCCAATGATGTGATGTCAATGACTCATAGTAAATTGTCTCATTTTATTCAATATTCAACACCACATGAGGAGTATCCTGTCTTGCCTACTTGCGTCTCACAGGTAGGATGAGAATTTGGGTAGTCTTCTCCCTCTGATTATGGTTTACAGTCACATGTAATTTAGAAAGAACTGACCAGGCCTCCTTCAATCTTTGTTAACCTGATCAATTAGGTATGCTTGATTTTGTTTCATAGGGTCCTACCCTACAGTCCTTTGTGATGAATCTTTGGATCAATATCTGTTTTCTCCACTTTTACCAGCTATTTGAGTTCCTGCTAGTTGTTTTGGAGAACAGTTGAGATTGAGAGTCAGTATGTCTCACTCCTCATGTTGATTTGACGATCATGCTTTTGCATTTCATTGTACCAACTACCACTTTTGAGGCTCATGTTTGAATATTCTTATTCCTTGGTAGGGTTTGGATCCTAATACTTTGGTTTCATTTTCCCAACCTCATATCTTCCTGACAGTGTGTAGTCCAGTGTTGAATTAACCTGTTTACATCATTTCTTCTTTAGCATCTCATTTGTCCCAATCTCTGTTTCTGTATTATTGTCATGCCCATCTCCTTCGACTCCTTTGCCAGTTTTAGTTGGTTGTTCTTTTATAGTTACACTGTTACCTGCCATTGCTTTTGCATTAATCACTTTGTACTGAGATTGGGGCCAGGCTCTTTGACTTTGCCCATGTTTAAAGGACTTTTACATCAATTCATGGGTTTTGAGTTATTTCTTCATGTTTAGCCCACTGTTTTCTGTATTCTCCAACTTATTCCCTTTTTCACACCTCAGCATTCCATTTCATGCTAGGGTTTGCTGAAGGAGGTTCAGGATTTAATTAGAAAGGGTGCCATCAAAGATCTTTCTTATCTGGGGTTATATTTTCATGTATTTGTTGCTCCTATAGAGGAAAGAGACTAGCACCCAGTGATCAAGTAGTCATTTTTGAATTGCCTCCTTATCTTTCCTAAGTTCACCATGAAGTTGTACTTAACTCTTTGTTGGGATTGTGGATGATGAAAGTCGATGTGTCAGATGCTTGTCTGCATATTTCCATCTCTCCAGCATCTTGACATTTCCATTGATTTGTTCACTATGGGGATGTTGCAGTTTTGGGCTCTTCTATTTGTCGTAGCTTTGTTCTGGCACTCTATGCTTTGCTGAGTTGTTTGGTTATTTGTTAGACTGCTTCAGTTCCACTATTACATAGATGACTGGCTGTTGCTGTCATTCTCACAGGCAGAGTCTGCTTTCTATATTTGATTTCCTCTTCAGGAAGTGACCTAGGATGATTGGCACACATACCCAGTTTATGGTTCATTTGAGTGTGTTTTTCTTTCTACATTATCATTCTGTATCTCTTTTGTGGATGTGGGTCCCTCTCAGGGCACTCATTCCCCTTGATAATGTTCATCTGCACCATATATCAACTTTAATCAACTTTTAAAACTTTGTTCTAGATTCTTTGGAGGCCCAATTACCGTTATCTCTCCATAGACTTTATTTGATGGATAGATTGCACCAGTATTACTGTGGAGGTTTCTTTTCCTCTATCTTATCCAGATTCTTACGTTTTTACTGAGTATCAGGAAGGTGGACTCTTACAGAATATATTTTCCATTTCAATATCCCGGAACTTCTTGTTGTTCAGTTGTCTGTTGTACACTTTGTGATATCTCTTTGGGAACAAGTGGTGATAATGCATTTGTAAAATTTGATGGTGGTATCTTACATTTCCAGGCAAGGAGTAGCTGGTCAAGACACCTTTATTTTCAGAACTTAAATTTCATATGTTGGGATTATATCCACCAGATATCTTTGTGTGTTGTATTCTAGGTGCCATCAATCTCGTGGTGGGTTGGCTATCCTGACCCAACATAATTCTGTGGATGGAGTGGCTTTTTTACCCTGTTGTTTTTTGCAAGTTTTGTGTTTGTTAGGGTATCATTGATTTGGACACTTTTGTACTTCCTCTCAAGCCAAAACTTCCCCATTTTTGGTCATCCATATCTGTGGTGGATGCTTTCAGCCAGG
>NC_134834.1:160886816-160916701 GCF_004210375.1 Tachypleus tridentatus
GTTATTGAATAAGTAGTTGTTGTTAAACTTTGCATATAACATTATACATATCGCTCTTTGGTTGTTTGTTTGTTTGTTTGCTTTAGAGGAAAGCTATGTTGTGCTATCATATATATATATATATATATGTCCACAACGGATAATCAAACACTCGATTTTAGCGCTGTAATTCCGTAAACTGACGATGTAATAATTCGTGAACATCATTCGTCTTCTGAATGCTCAGAAGCTGTAAAAAATGCAAAGCATGCCAATAAGTTATATCATATAAAACCAAAACAGGCATAAGCTGGTGAAAGGTAATAATGTGGCATTCACACGCGAACACAGGTGTTAAAGAAAAAATTTGATCAAGTTACAAAAAATTCCCAAATTGAACTTGAAGGATAATTGTTTTATAAATGTAGTAACTTTAGGAGAGTTAAGGAAAGCTAAGTGTTCCATTTCTCAAAATATTATCAGGAAAAATAAGGGTGCACAGTAGATTAATTATTGATTACGAGACTTGCATAGGATATTTTTCAATAAGAGAAAGAGGAAATTGGCATTTTAGGATTTTCAGATTTATAGCTCTAAATCTAGTTTCAAAGTTTCACTTATTTTAAGTGATGGTTTTAAACAGTACGTTCTTAGTTTAGATTTGAAGTTTCAGATATTCTGGTTAGGTGTCATGATTATTCCGCACAATATATTATTAACTTAGATTCAAAGTTTCAAGTATTCTATCATGTTCTCTTAGAATCTTTAATCTTAAACATTTTACGTTGAAGCATAGTTTACATTTTATTTATTGTTCCGAAACCCGCAGTTCTTTTATTTTTCTTGTTTATGATAATTTATGTAAATAGCCATTAACACGTGCACACAGCTTCGCCCATCTACGGGTGTCTAACCTTATAAGGTAAGTTACACACGCAGCAGGTGATTGGATAGGAAAATAGAACATATCATATCGTTGTCAACCATTGTTTTTTCCATTACATAATGGAAGCCGTGAGAACAGAGGTAGTCCGTTTGTTTGATGAAAACTGACGTGTTCCGACTGAAACAAAAACATGGTTTAAAATGTTCAAGCTTTTCTGAAGATTGTAAGAACGGGAAGTTAACGTCAGAGTTATTATTAACTAGAGTGAAATTGCTGTTACCAGGGTTAATCGTATAAAATGTTGTGACATTCTGTTAATCGAAACTCAGAGTCTTGATAGAAGTGCGTTTCGAATTATCAGGCTATAACCTTTAAACAGAATGAGGAAGTATTAAAAATAATTTAGGTGATTACGTTTTGTAACATTAGCTAGACCTAACCAAGAAATATTTAGTCGATCAGTTTACTGTAATTATTATTGTCCAGTCATATTGATAAAGTTTATTTAGCTGCTATAATAACAATTCATAGAAAATTGTACAACTACCAATAACAAACACCAAACACTATCACACCAAACAAGATATCCGTTTGTTTGTTTGTTTTGTTTTTTTTATTTCGCGCAAAGCTACACGTGGGCTATCTGTGCTAGCCGTCCCTAATTTAGCAGTGTAAGACTAGAGGGAAGGTAGCTAGTCATCACCACCCACCGCCAACTCTTGGGCTACTCTTTTACCAACGAATAGTGGGATTGACTGTCACATTATATTGCCTCCATGACTGAAAGGATGAGCATGTTTGATGTGACGGAGATTCGAATCCGCGACCCTCAAATTGCGAGTCGAGCGCCTAACCATCTGACCATGCCGGGCCAGTTTGGATGTGAATAATCTTAATAGTGTCATGAAAGAAAATGATCTTGGTGTAATGGTTGATTAGTCCTTAAGCCATCCAAGCAGTGTGCTGATACAGTGTTAGCGCAAATAGGATTTTAGTTTATATCTACAGAAATATTGCATACAAGTCTAAAGATGCTATAATTTCATTGTATAGGTCACTGGTTAGGCCAGTTCAGAGTACTGTTCCAAAATATTATGTTATGTTACGCTCATTGAAGAAATCAACTGATAATATAGTATTTTATATCTAGCTTTAATAAAAGAATAATCTAATACTCCACTATGCTTTATTCATTGGGTCTAGCAAAAGAAATCATCTAATAATGTACTATATTTCATTCATAGCTTCAGTAAAAAAAAAACAACTAATAATACACTATGTTTTATTCATAGGTGTAAGTGTCAAGTTCGAGTTTTAATTAGATACACTTTTATTTACATATCTAAGACGTCTCTGAGCGTTAGCTAGAGTTAAATGACAACATTATCATCTTCAGTAAACCATATCGATTCAATATTGAAGACTCTAACTCAAGAATTGGGGACACGTTGTTAGAGAACACGCAGTTGAAAAAAGTGCAACTGAGAAGCAGAAGTGGTGTGTGTGTGTTCAGACTGCAAGAACAATTGTGAGAGTTTGTTTCATGTTCAAGAGCAAAGCTACGCGATAATGGGCTATGTCTGTTGAGCCAAGGATTGAAAAGTGTATGGACAAAAACATAACTTTATGATTTAGTGTATCGCACTGGAGATCCGAGTGTTTCTAGTTCGACATGTGGTTGTACCGAACATGCTCCGCATTTTCATGTATGGATGCATTATAAGAGTGGAAGTAGTTCACAAGGATCGCTGAACTGATGTCACTTAAGACGGCGGGCATTGTCGCGATCCCTCTGTTCCGTAGTTCAAAATTAAGAAAAGTTATGTCAGAATCATGAGGGTCTCTGACCTGGTTAGTTGGTCCATTGTACTGATACGGGTTCTGTTGTCAGATTAACAAACAAACAGGGCATGTCTAGAGATCATTAGGTATAAAAGTATTAATGTATAACTGAGTACGTTAGACATTAGATACAAAAACCATTCAACATCCAATTACGATTTAGAAATTGGAAAAGGTGTTACAAATAAATCATCAATCAGTGCTATGTATGGTTAGAGAGTATACAGTAAAGATTCACGATTCTGGATAAAGAAATAAAAGGATATACAGTTGAGGAATATATATATATATATTGGAGGGGACATAGGAGTGATTAATAATTCCAGCAAAGTCATTTTCGCCATTGTTTTTCTTAATGATTAAAGTTTTGTTTCTACTTTTGAATTGCATAATTATTAACAAGGAATTATTATTATTCAATGCAGGTGAAACCGTTTTTTCTAACTGATTTTAAATGTATAATGTTTTTGATAATTTACTGACTGTAGTTTAAACATCATGAATATTGTTTAAAAACTTCGAAACTTGTATACAAACTACTGGTTAACAAGGTCAGGTTTCTATTTATTTAGTGTTACCACATGTACTTGTCTTTGAAAAGGAAAATAGATTAACACTAGATGGCAGCAGCAGTAATATAAGGGGGTAAAGAATTAATGGTAAGAAACCCACTAAAAGTAAATTTGTATTCTAAAAACGGCTGGTATGGGTATTAAAACTTTAATTAAGCAATGGTCAGTTGCTAGTTCTCTTTTTTAACCTGAAGATGACCTAAGAAGGTGTAAAACGTTGTTTCTGTACTTTAGTTTAATTAAAGTACCCATACCAGTCATCTTTAAAGGTAAATAATTGTTTTGTTTTTTAGCGGAGAATTATACTATCTGTGATCCGTCCAATGTGGTATATCTAATCTTGGATTTTATCGTTGTGAGTGTTCAAACTTACCGTTAAACTACTGAGTGACGAATACAGAATTTGATATCATAATTTTTAAAAATGAAACTTATTCAAGCAAACCATTGTATTAGCATATTTAGCACTATCTTGAAAGGTTTTAACATATTTGTAAAACATCGTACAAATAACCTTATCATATTATGTGTCGTTTTTCGGGTTCACTTTTTGAATAGTAGCTATTATTCATAAGTATCATGCGATTTTTTGTCAAACTTGGTGGTTAGCCATAGAAGAGCTTCATGTATCTTATCAAGTGTATTCTGTTTTCGTTGTGTTTCTTATGATGTTTATGTTTTCAGTAATGACATCAACGTTCTTCTGATAACAGTCTCGTACTCATAAAACAATCTATTAAAAACCTAGTTTTAATTAAAGTGAACTTTAAAACTTCGTTAAGTGCTAACAGGTTGTATTAAATCTAAGTCTATAAATCGTTATTACGAAACGAATGTGAGAGTTCAAACTTGGTTATTGATGGTTTATATTTTTTTACCGTTATTTATTTTGATGTTTTAAATTGCCCCTCAACGACCTAGTGGTAAATTAAAATATTTATTAGGCTTAAAAGCGTAACGTACACAACACGAATAAGTCATTCTACAAGTTTGTGCTTAATAACAAAACAAACTAATACATTTAATCGCTGTATGATTATCGAGTGTGTTTGTTTTAAGAAAATGATTACATGGCATGTTAATTACATATTTTTTATTCAAACCAAAGCATTTATTTCTGGTTTAAGCATGCGTATTCACGCAGCGTTCGTCGGGAAGATACGGGTGAAAACAAACCACATTCTAAAAGATCAAGGTACTTTGGTTTTTAAAATGGGATATCATGCTTGGATGAAACAGGGAAGAATCTTCTAGCTCACGAGGTATTTACTGGATTCAATGAAACTAATAGAGAATTATGTTTATTAAGAAAGCCATGACAAAGAAAAGAAGAACAAGAAAAAACTAGAAGAAAAATATTTGTGGGAAGATCGTTAAAGCAGATGTGAATTTTAAGCATATGCTAAACCTAAGAACGAAGTTATTTCATCAAACGTTTAGTCTTCTATAAAAGATTTTGTTCGACAGCTAATATAACATGCTAAAAAGGCTTAATCAAGCAGAAGATTTATAGCACAACTCATAGTGTGATCCTCTCAATCCCTTCTTTATGTACATGTCTGTTCTCTGTACACTAAAGCGTATTTTTGTTCGGTCATTTGCCTTCTCCTCCTGATTCCCAAGTTCTATTTCTTTTCTATCGACTAATTCTAAGAACCCCTGAACGAAAGTAAAGGAGAATATGTTACAATCTGTCAAACCGCACTACATCTGCTATATTCTGTACCAATGACGCTTTATATTGAATACCAGTGCTCTTCAAACCGGCTGAATAATTCATACTGAACAATGATACTGAGGTTATATAACACTTCGTCAACTATAATGTATCACTACACAAATGATTAGTCAGTGACCCGTGCAACAATTAGTCGCAAAAACTAATTATAATACATCGATATAAAAATCAGCTAAATAATTCTTAGTTTCGACTACTACTGCGCAAAAAAAAAAGAAATCAATTATTTTAAGAGCGGGATACTAAAGTAACTCTGTGTATATTAGCGCTCGTGTGCACGTTTTAGTGCTTATGTCTCTCCTGCATTTCTTATTAAGCGCCCTGGTTGCCATTAGTTTATTAATTTTGTTTAAGTTCCTGCAGCGTTGTCGGTCCTTACATTATCTCAACTACCTCTTTTTCTCTGTCATTAATTTTCTTATCGTTGTACATACAAGGTCAGAGGTTATATCCATTCTCAAGGGCATCTTCAAGGACAAACAAAGCTTATGGCAGGCCTAAATAGAAGAAACAGGTTGAATATTCTTTAAACACATCTTCAGGTTTTGAAATTTACCATCACTATAAGACTCGTGGAGACTAATTAAACTACTTTCGTACTGGAAGTTGAAAAATGGAGAAAAAAAAGAAACTTTAGAAATACGGCCGGTATTAAAAACAAAATTTATGAATAAATGAAACTGTGATTATTTAAGCTGAAATCTGTTCAGTAAGCTGGAATTCAAGGTTATCGGGGCGGGGTCAAAGTGAGCGTGTTTTTCATTGGCCACGAATGAAACCTACGTGATATTAAAAGTAATCATCAGAGCAAATCAGGACCGGGACCGTCTTACCTTCAGTACAAATTAACGGTTTGATAACAGTTCCCTTTAGTAAGCTTACAGAATTAATAGTGCAAAGCGCTATTATGGGCAGGACAAACATTATTCGAGCATTATGCCCTTTAAGCAATAAATCACCCTCGCTGGCCTCGTGATGTACTGGCCCACCTTAATGTTATTGTATACACAGTCGTCGTAAGAGATTTGTAAATATGTCAGGTGTTCTTCAAACATATTTTCAAAGTTCCGAAACTAATTTCCATGTAAATATAGTGATGAGGATAGCAGGTAAAAATACTATAAGTGTAGTCGATGAAACTATAGTTTGAAGATGAAAAGCGGAAGACTTTCAAAACGTCATCCTCTACACTTGTGTCTCCACAACAGACAGTTGCTGTCCATTCTACAAAGTTTCATCATGAATGCTCTGCCTAAACAATCTGTGAAAGAATATAAGTATACTCTGCCTAAACAATCTATTAAAGAATATAAGTATAATTATTTCAAAATATTGTTCACACAGGATTTTTCCCTGAATAGTTTTGCACGACGTTCCACAAACAACATTTTATATGAAATTGATAAGATATAAATATTCAAACTTGGTCTACTTTCAAAAATTAAAGGGCAAATCGTGGCTTAGTGGGTATCGTACTCAGTTTATGAAAGTGAAAATTAACGGCTTGTGGTCCCCTTGGCAGCTAAAACACGCTCCGCAATTTGTGATGGGTGCGGGCAGTCAAATTCCACTATTCGATCAACAGAGAATTCAAGAGTTGTCGATGGATGCTGTTGACTAGCTGCCTTCTCTCTAGGCGAGCACCCCGCTAGTACAGTAGTAAATCTCCAGGTTTACAGCGCTAAAATCAGGGGTTCAATTCCCCTGGGTGGGCTCAGCAGATAGCCCGATGTAGCTTTGGTATAAGAAAACACACACATACACACCTCTCTAGGCGGTCAGAACAAAATGAGGGACAGCTATACAATAAGAGACATTTGCGTTTGTGTAACTTTGCAAAAAAAGGAACAAGTAAACAACTTAATTTTAAGAATACATGTATTTGTTTGGTAAACGTTTTAGATAATTGTATTCATTTTATAAATGATGAAAAATTATGTAGGATTTAAATAACTAATAAAGAAGTATGGTTATAAAACCAAATCCATATTTATTACAATTATTGATCGGGGCACGTTTGTTTGTTTGTTTTGAAATTCGCGCAAAGCTACTCGAGGGCTATCTGCGCTAGCCGTCCATAATTTAGCAGTGTAATAATAGAGGAAAGGCAGTTAGTCATCACTACCCACAACCAACTCTTGGGGTACTCTTTTACCAACGAATAGTGGGATTGACCGTCACATTATAACGCCCCCACCGCTGAAAGGGCGAGCATATTTGGTGCGAGCGGGATTCGAACCCGCGATCCTCGGATTACGAGTCGCACACCTTAACCCACCTGGCCATGCCGGGCCCGGGCATGTAAAACAGCCTTTCATTTTGCTCTTCGTCTCATTTCAGCTTATCGTTTCAAACATGCCTTCAATTACGGAACATTTTTTAGAACCTGTTTAAGGCCGGTTTTATTACGTAGTGGGAAGTGTAAGTGTAATTCGAAACGTTTCATTGGATTTTAATCAAATTTCGTACAGAGTTTTAGTATTTCTAAAGGACTGATTGACAGACGTTTAGTAAACGTAGGGCAAAGGTCAAAGTCACAGTGAAGGTTAACCACTCTTTTTATACTGGTAGTAAAATGTGATTTTCAAAAACGGTCAGTTGAGATAAGCAGCGGATCTAGGCACTTACACCTATGTATTTGAATATGAAAAAGATATTGGTTGTTGCTACAAACTTTGAAGACATTGCGGGTCGTTATTTGAACTCTGTGCTTTTATAGCCTGTCTGTATGTCTGCTTATAGCTTTACCTGAGTATTTTTTATGACCCAAGATATCATACTATGGCGTTTCAGGCAATTTTCTGCTTTAGCTTTAGAAAATTGAGAAATAATTAAAAAAAATAATTAGGTTTGTAACCTTTTCGACATAATGTTAGGATACATTCTTTTTTAACTATTATCAACTTTGAACTAGGTTAACAAGTACCAAAAACATGGTGTATGCGAAACTTACGGCTCATGTTCACATGGTTCAAAAACTTGTTAATATTACTTTTTCTGTTATACTGAGCATGTAATTCGCTCAAATGAACTGTCAATAACTTGTTTGTCCAAAATAAAAGATGTACAGACATGTAATTAAACCAGACAGACATCTAGTTGGTCCGAGATAATTATACAACCAGGGAATACTTTCAATCCTCTGCCATTTTGGCTATTTGACAGCGTTTAAAACCTGTCGTGTTCCACTTCCTAAAGCTAGTGAGTCCCCCCCTTGCGGCAGTAAAGTGGAAATTTAAAGTTATTAAATTTTGTTGATCGCCTCGGGTCTTTCTCGATTACTTTCTAGAACCAGAAAACCTCTAATGGAAATTCAATTCGTTTCGAGGCGGAACTTAGCAATCAGAATGATGTAGACGAAACTGAGTGTCACTTGCACGTCTTGTGGCTACGGCTTAGTGCGAAGGCAAAGAGTTTGTAATAAACACAACCTGGCTTTGGAGATGTGTTTCACCTCAGGGAGCAAACGATCCTGCAGAGACCACCTGAATAGGAGACAAACCCAAGATTTTAAACCGGGTCAAGAACCAATATGGTTTGTTTTTTGTCACGTCTGATGCATGGTTTCATCCGTTATTTATTTTTTTCGAAAGTACAGTGATGCATGTGACGGACCTTACACGTACTTTGGTAACGACGTTCCGAACATAAATCCAACTTGATCCTAACGTCATATCATAGATACCGTTTCCATGGGTTGAATACCGAGAAACTGTAACACTAACGACAAATCTTATCATTCTAGTATCATCAAACACAGCTATTACTGACTGACCAATTAAGTTTCTTTTTATGTATACCGTTGTATGTTATTTCTTCGCTCTTAAAAAAGGTGAGATCAGCTGGACACGTGCATCAGCATTAATTACGTCAGAATTAACATGAACCGAATGGACACATATCAAGTTAGGTGAAGATGAGCATTGCGATCTTAATTTTATCAGTATTAACATGAACTGAAAATAAAGTCATGAAAAATAAACATTAATATCTCAATTTTGTGGGTAGCATAATAATGTTAATAGGTGAGGCCTAGCAAAAAAAAGAAAAGTTTAAAATGTTATAAGAAGTCCAGGAAGTACTTATTGACAATGAATAGGGCCCGGCATGGCCAAGCGCGTAAGGCGTGCGACTCGTAATCCGAGTTGGCGGTGGGTGGTGATGACTAGCTGCCTTCCCTCTAGTCTTACACTACTAAATTAGGGACGGCTAGCACAGATAGCCCTCGAGTAGCTTTGTGCGAAATTCCAAAAAAAAAAAAAAAAAAAAACTTATTTGATTTATTTTAAAGTGAGGATTGTTACGTGGCAAGTTAAAGAAATACAAACGCCAGTAACACATATTCTGCAAATTTAACCTTGATCTAATGCTTGTTTTTTTGTTGTTGTTTTTAATTTCGTGTAAAGCTACTTAAGAGCTATCTGTGCTAGCCGTCCCTAATTTAGTAGTGTAAGACTATAGGGAAGTCAACACCACCCACCGCCAGCTCTTGGGCTACTCTTTTACCAACGAATAGTGGGATTGACCGTCACATTATAAAGCCCCCACGACTAAAAGGGCGAGCATGTTTGGTGCGACCGATATTCGAACCCGCAACCCTCGGAGTCGAACGCCTTAACTCACCTGGCCGTGCCGGGCCGCTGATCTAATGCATAAGATAAAATCAAACCACGCCGGACCCGAAAATATTTTTTACAATATTTTCAAATAAAACCCTTTAACTATAAGTATTTACGAAAAAATTGCCAAGACATAAGCTTAAACTTTCTCCTAACGGGAATTCAGAGTTATATCTCCTTACGCCTTTTAAGATGTTCCATTCAATACGTTGTCCAACAATTAAGCCCTGAAGAAATGTATGTTGTTATTGCTGAACCAAAGTATCACAATTATTTTCATGGCCAAGGTATCACATTAAGCTAAGGTGTAAAAACACTAGCACAAGGTTAATAAGGAAAGGCTGGGACAAACAGCTCTAGTGTAGCTTTGTGAGAAATTCAACCAAAATTACAGTGTAATTAACTTACATCAGACTTTGTTTTATTAATACGGTATAAAGGAGTAATAAAGTTATCGTGCAATTCGCGATATTTAATATTTACAAAGCAGGAAATAAAGGTTACTTTATTTTTCAATTTTTTTCTCAGACATGTGCTTAACATAGCAGTAAGTTTGCACGACGAATCACATTGTATGTTAGAGTATTACTGCATGTACGAAACATAAGCTACCATATGTTATTTAACTATCGAAATATCTGCATTAAACAGTAATAATGGTGTACTTCAAACTAGACTGTTAGTATACATTAAAGAATAGGAGCAGTTGTATAAATATTAATAAAGGTAAGTCTTCGTTTAAATTCTCAGGAAATAAGAACACGTTTATATTAACAGTAATACGACTTGATTGTTTATGTAAACAATAACATGGCTTATAACTATTTCAATCTACCACAGAGGGCTTTTACAAAAAAAACTTTGTTTAATTTGTTGTTGTTTTTTTAATTTCGCGCAAAGCTACACGAGGACTATCTGCGTTAGCCGTCCCTAATTCTGCAGTGCAAGACTAGGGGGAAGTCAGCTAGTCATTACCGCCCACCGCCAACGTTTAAGCTACTCTTTTATCAACGAATAGTGGGATTGACCGTCACATTATAACACCACCACGGCTGAAAGGGCAAGAATATTTGGTGCGACGGAGATTTAAACCCATGACCCTCAAATTACTCGTCAAATGCCTTAACCCACCTGGCAATCCCGAGCCTTTACAAACAGCAACAACCGCACTATGACCAGTAAAAACTATTATTCTGTTTTTAGAACACAGCAATTAATGTTTCTGACTCCATCACAATGATTATCAGATTATAAGTATATATACAAACTGGAAATCACCAATCTGACGTGTACAAATGACTCAAGTTCCCTTCGCTCCTTTCCAACTCAGTAGTATAAGAGCGACTTGTCTTACAAGCAGTTTGGTGATAAAAAAAGGACATTTCATTATAAAGGCTTTTAGTGTGTAATAACAAGCCGCAGTCTTTTCTGAAACTGTAGAAATGAATATCTAAATGTATTGAGAGCACTTCGTTTAGTCACGTGATCCACAGGCGTCTCGTGGCTTAACTTACATTTATTGTTACATTCTTCTTTATAACGCCCAACATGACCAGATGGTTAGGGCGATAGACTCGTAATCTGAGGAGCGCAGGTTCAAATCCCCGTCACACCAAACATGCTTGCCCAGTCGTGGGAAAGTTATAATGTTACGGTCAATCCCACTATACGTTGGCAAAAGAGTAGCTCAAGAGTTGGCAGTGGGTTGTGATTACTAGCTGCCTTCCCTCTATTCTTACACTGCTAAATTACGAACAGCTAGCGCAGATAGCTCTTGTGTAGTTTTGCGCCAAGGATTCAAGGTTCGAGATGTGATGCTGCTAAGCGCCCCACACTTTCAACCGTAGACGCCATGCCATTCGGTTCAAACATCCGGACAAAGTTCTTGTGGCTGCTGGCTGACTGGCTTCACTTTCTTCGCTGAGCAGTTAAAAATTAGAAACGGCTATACCTGCATTTTACGGTGGAATCTGGCCTGACTACCTGTGACCCATATTGCATAAGATGTTCTTCAGGTTAAAAATGACATTTTCTATTCCTGTTCTATGTCTAGTTTCAAATAATTTAGTACGAATATTCGTATCATTTAGGATATTCTTTTCATAAATTACTAAACTATTAACACCTACTATGTACTTCATTCCTAGTACGATTTTAACACGTACAACAGTCTTAACACCTACAGAGCTGTCGTTTTAACAACTAGTACGGTCTTAACACCAACTGAGGTCTTCACAACCAGCAACATTCTGAAATGTCAGTTAAGTGACAGGTCAACGCTTAAAACTGGAAATATGGATTATTCAAATAAAATATTCAAAACGAAATCAGACCCGGCATGACCAAGCGTGTTAAGGCGTTCGACTTGTAAACTGATTACATACGTACGTAATGACACGTTGAGAACTTATGGTCACTTCTGAGTCAAGTTTATCAGAATTCACACCTGTCTAAAAATCCTCTTTATAACATTTTAAAGCATAAATAGCAAAACTGTTTTTCAGTTATTTATCTTTTCCGCAGCTTGTCTGAACATTACACAGGGTCGGTCGGATTAAGGAAACAAGAGGTGTGAGGCTCTTCTGCCTTTTGGTGCCAAGCTAAGAAAAAAAAAATCTCATGCAAATTTGTACAATCTATCTATGACAAAGGCTGAGAAGAGGGAGGCAAGAGGGTGCTGATTCTGGGCCCACGGTCTGTTGAGGGGCCCGGCCCAGCAGTTGGATATTTCAAAGCTTTCACTAGAAATACATACTACGTAATGAGCTAAAATGGCTACTGCTTTTTCATGGACTCATAAAGGAATTTGTCAACTAAATTTCTTTTATGAAAAAGTCAGCATAAGTTAACAAATAGAATGCAAAAGGGGCCTTATGATATTATTGCTTAATACTGGAGGAAGCTAGAAATGCTTGTAAGCGAAAGCTACTAGACTTTAAATTGTACATCATTCAATAGTGAAGCTTTTTTAAGTGCTAGTATTAGGAGAAATGATAATACTGATCGCTGGATTTCAGCTTGATAAAATAATATTAATCACTTTGAAAAATGTTTGCAATTAAATGCAACTTAATTTTTCCGACTCAAAACAAAAACTAAAAAATAATTTTTAAATTTTCGTTAGAAGCAAAGAAAAGGTTTTTACAGCTTCTGTTAAAGACTAAACTAAAAGCACGCGTACATGAAGAGAACAAAGTCGTCAGCCTGACCTTTCGATTCTGCTAGCGACATACAGGATAATACCGTGTTTCTCCGATAATAAGACCTACCCATAAAATAAGACCTAGTGTGATTTTTGGGGATAATTTTAATATAAGCCCTAGTTAAGAGTGGCAGGAAGAGGAAAGAAATAAAAAAAATTAATTTATTAATTAGTTTAATAGTTAGTTAATTAGTTTGTTTAAGTATTAATCAGTTAGTTTAATAGTTTAATAATAGTTTATTTTAAATGGTTAGTTTAATAGTTTTACTTTGTAACTTCATTTTTTTAATATATCAAAATAAGACATCCCCCGAAAATAAGCCCTAGTGTCATATTTTGGAGTGAAAATTAATATAAGCCCTGTCTTATTTTCGGAGAAACACAGTATAGATTGTCAAGCGACGTAGGTATGAAATAAACGTCCCGATCTTGCTGCTCCTAGATTTCCTCGTTAAAATTGCACGTGCGAGTACTAGCGAAATTAAAAGCGAGGTTAAACTTTATTTTTTACCACTAATATATACATATAGAATTCAAAATTGTCACGAGAAAGCTGTTTTAATCTGGTTTTGTTAAAACCTCCGAATAATGTGTTTGAAAGTATTCTGTTCGTTTGCGAAGAACTTTACCGAAGAGCGCGGAGTACCGTGTATGTGAAACACACTATTTATGTCATATAAAATAACAAGGGTACTTCATACCCGTTTCGATAAGCTTGTTCTGGTGAAGCCAAGATTGAGGGTAATGATCATGAATGCTAATAGTCCTTGAAGATATGTTACGTCATAAAGAATGAATCGAAATTATTATAAATTTTAATTCTCACATCAACAGGCCTTATTAACGTTGCAGATTGTCGATTTGTGCCCAATATGCCAGTACTACAGTTTAACGTTGATGGCACTACATGAACAAATTGATTCATCATAGGGTATAGTATAACCTTCTCCAAAAACAAAAAACTCGAGATTTTTTTGTTTTACGAGTAAAACGTTAAGATATAACTAACTATAAAGTCTGTGTTAAATGATGAGTGAAACTTCAGTAATTCTAAAATTCCAGACTCGAGAAACTTTCTGTACAGTCACATTATATGACGGAGGATATGTTGGATATAAACAATCAAAAACACAGGTCATAGTGAACACGAAAACCACAGTCGTGCCATTTGAACTGTTCTGATTTCCGATCATAAACCTTGATATGCATCTTTCCAATAACAAGAGTTTGGATGTATGATTTTGTTGCTCTCTGTTATTACGATACGGGAAATATTTTTTTCGGTTGGTGTTTCGATAGCATGTCGGTGCCTATGTTTAGCCTAAAAGGCTAATTGACAAAGACAAATTACACAAAATGTTACACAAAAAAACTGGCGTCACCCGTTAGTTACCAATATTGAAGAGAAATTATCACACAGAGTTTGTGTCAAATAGCAAAACTAAGAGAGGTAAGAGCGTTAAATCCAGTGCTTTAAACCTGAAACTATAATTTTGTATTAGTATACACTCAAGGGACCAATGTTTATGTCTGCTTTTAAACCAAATATATTTTAATTTATCATAAATTTTCAAAAGTTCCGATTCGAACGAGCATACCTATAAACTGGTTTAGCTTCAAGTTCAAAATAATTTCTAATTATTGTTTCTTCCAAATCACATTGATTTCTTGTTTTCACTTACTGGAAACAGTTATTTTAATTTTTTAATATTTCTGTGTTGAACGATATTCCTGTTTGCACTTTGTATAACATTTTTATTTTTTCCGCTGTTGTTGAATATTCCAACGTTATGGAAACTTTGTCTTGAAGAATGCCTGATGAAATTCATACAGAACACCACTCATTTGTTTTCCTCATTAATTAACAAAACTTAAAAGTTTTTCGAATATACCTTTTTTTTTTCTCTTAAAACTCATTAAAGAAATTAATAGTCATTTAATCTTGTAATTGGTTACTTCCTGGGAAGGTCGAAGGTGGGTCTTCTGTTAGAAACTTTGAACGCCTAATGCCTACACTACATAATTATCTGTTTTTTTGCCCTTCATGTAAAGCTAAAGCTCCGCTAATTGTTTCAACGTTTCTAAATGCCTTCTACGAGTTTTTTACTTCTTAATTTTCTTCGCAACTCAATTACTAATAGAGTGACACTTTGTTTAGTTTTGATGAAGAAAGTTTCATCAGTAAAGATAACCTTAGATCCCTCCCTGTTCGTACAGGCCTTTCGAACTTCCCTGAATATCTTTCGTAGCAAAGCGTTTCTTTGAAAACAGAAAACACTGCCACGGAAATACGTCAACGAACCTTATCTCGCGCGAGGCCTCATGTCACACGCAAGCTCACTGCTTCGCTTTCAATTTACGGTTTATGATAATTAAATTAAAAAGTTAATTTCTCGCTTTTTCGCTTCGAAAAAGAAGTGCAACAAAAACAGTAATTAAACATTGTGCACATCACATATTGCGTCTGTGGAAACGTTGGAATAATGTGGTACTTTTTATTACGTACCATAATTTGAAACTTGTATATTCCTTCTACGTTTTCACTATAGCTATCCCCCGTGCGGAAGAAGTTTTATGCTGATAATTTTGTTATAATGTTGCTGTTTTTGCTACATAGTTTCAAAGACACTAAAGCGGATTGTTTATGATTTCACGATAGAATCATTTGTTTTGTGACGCCGTGTTAATTAATTTATTAATAGCACTCGAAAACCACTTGTGCGCCAATTTAAGGCTACGCTAATCTTTATATATGCCCTTGCAGCACACACGTTACAGACATACATTATTCAAAACTTGTTTGGAGATAAATCTTGGGGTATGATAGAGAGGGAAACTTGGGGCACGATATAAAGGGAAATCCACATTACAAGTGAAAACATAGCTTGCCCTGTTTATGTTAAGTTTATTTTTGGTAAACAGCCATATAGGGTTGTATTTGTAATGCAGTGAAGGTCAGAAACTCCTAACAGTACATCCCAAAATTTTCAGTGCAGTGGCGTAACTACAAAAAATGACTCCCTGCATCAAAAGTGATTGAGCCCCTGCATTTAGTTCCTTATATCTGTATTTACGATTATAGCTTATTCGGGCCCCTCTTGTATCCCCCCTCCCGCAATTGTTAAGGTCATCCAATGTCGTAGATTATACAGTACAACATACACATAAGATTTATGTTTTTGACCTAACGTGTATATTACAATTTTATATATGACTGTTAGTTTTAAGATATTACAAAATAAGAGCCAAATGATATATGACATATATTTATATGTCCTTCATTATGAAGGTAATCTTTGAGAGACGTTAAAGATCAAGATGGCTCTACTTTTATATATGACTGTTGTCACACGTATTGAAAAGACATACAGTAAGTGTCCTTGTAGAGTGACAAATCTTTATCTATTGTAAACTTCGCATCGCTTTCGACGCTTTAACAGGATTACCTGTATAAATTGAAGGCCACAATTCGAGAATGGATATACATTGTCTGATCCAATAAAATTGAAACCCACACTGAATTTATTATACTTATCAGCTATCATGGACAAGTAGTTTCACAATAAACTAACAGTATTTAGCAGTTTGTAAAAGGAGAATAATTCGAAATGAATGGCTGGCTCATAAAAAATTTGAAGAGTTACGCCATAACTTATGACGCCATTGAAACTGTTCCTGTAACTTGTTTGAGAAAAAAAAAATTACGAACAATTATTAATTAACAGACATTTTCAAGTTTTGGAGAAGTAAAATAGTTGATGCAATTATTTCGTTCATAATACGCGAACTAACGTCAGAGTACATTTTATCTTATTACCAATTCATTAAATTCTATAACTTGTGTGTTTTTTTTAATTTCGCGCGAAGCTACTCGAGGGCTATCTGCACTAGCCGTCCATAATTTAGCAGTGTAAGACTAGGCAGCTAGTCATCACCACCCACTGCCAAACTCTTGGGCTACTCTTTTACCAACGAATAGTGGGACTGACCGTCACATTATAACGCCCCCACGATTGAAAGGGCGAGCATGTTTGGTGCGACCTGGATTCGAACCCGCGACCCTCGGATTCCGAGTCGAACGCCTTAACGCACTTCGCCATGCCGGGCCTCTATAACTACACGGATCAAGGTATTTTTTTCTGGTTACCAGTTTTTCTGTGCTTAAACTGTTATTTTTATGTTTCCAGCAGGTATATTCCATTGATAAACTACTGGTTAATGTGTTTCTTTAAGCTCAGCCCATTCAAGTAAAAATAACACTGGCAACTGTTATTATATTTTTCTAAACAACACTATAAAATTATGTGGTAAATACAAAACTTAAAGCTTAGTGGTTGTTCTGAACGGAAAGTAATGAAAAACTGTTATTAGCGCAAAAAAAAAAGAAAAAAGAAAAATATTTCACTAATGTTCCACTAACCCACGAAGCCTGAAGCACTCATTTCAAGTAATTTTAGTTTATTTTCTTTAATTATAGGTTCGCACTCCAGTGCCCGTGCATGAACATGTACACTATGAAGAGGTAACGTCCACCCTCTGAACCTTTCTGAACAAATGAAAAACATGGTTAACGCCTCCCCTACCTTTTTAGTTTCTTAAAGTTTGAGCTTTTGAGTGTGGACGTTGCTTTGGATAGAGACAAAAATAACCGTGATTTTCGAACTTAGTTTTTTTTATTAGAAAATATATTCCTTGTTAAAAGTGTGTTAATCAAGTTGATAAACATTATTTCATGTTAATGTATTAGTAATAATATTTTTAATCAAGTTGATAAACATTATTTCATGTTAATGTATTAGTAATAATATTTTTGTTATAAGACATATTAGCCTGATACAGATTTAAGGCATAATTATTATGTACGAATAACAAATGTTACATTTTACAATATCTTATATAACGTACACAAACTAGAAAAACTCCACTAAGACCTACTCCAGTAACTTTAACAAACTGAAAACAAAAACATATTTTTCTCATCGTAGATAATTTGTAGTTCCTGACGTTCTTTCTCTTTTTCACGAGACTACCACATACCTGAGGCAGAGAAACACAGCCGTGAAGTCACGTTTGACTTCTGTGTTATACATATCAGCTGTATGCGAGTTTAGACTCAGGAGGCGGACTGTCGGTTTCCAAGCGCTTTGAAGAAACATTTCAACTTTTGACACGTCTACAAATAAGTAATAAGATTTTCTTAATTAGACATGCAAACGGCTCCGGACGTGTTCTCTGCATTCTTAATTAAAAGCCGTTCACAACACACAGTGATAGGTAAACATGATGTTTACCAAGAACCACAAGTATTTCGGTACTACGTGATACACTGTGGAATTCGTTGATTTAGGTTCAAGTGTTCAGATGTTCTATTCGGAATTGTTTAATATTAATCTAATAAATCTGTCATACTCTCTACATTACATGCCAAGAACATAACTGTCAAAAACAAAATGTCATCTCAATCTTTATTACAAAGATGACTTTACAATATTTCACTAAATGAAATCCTCACTTATCATAAATTAGGTCACTTACCAACAGCACTTAAAGGTTAAAATTTTTCCTTTAATGTTACTGGAGAGCTTAAGATACCGCAAATACTCATTTCTTGGAATACCACAGGAAATCATGAATTCATCTCAGCGAAACAGTGTGCTTTTGTCTCGGTTTATCTGAGTATGCTCAGGTTATTAGCTCTTTAAATTTAAGTATCCGGTGTTGCCTACTGGTTAACATGCTCGGCTGTAAATCCAAGAATTCCAAGTTTAAGCCTTGTTGCCACAGAAGCTGCACTAAACATGTTGGAGCCGTGGATATGCTATAAGAGTGAATGTCAAATTTAACCAGTTAATCAGACAGTTGTAGCTCAAGAGTTGGCGATATGTGCTGTTTACTGAGTACCTTGCCTTTAATATATATATCGTTACAATTCTAGGACAGCTACATGCAAATACAATACTCGGCGTGACATTATGAAACAAAGTTTAATCTTAAAAGAAATGTAATAACTGAGCACTATCCCCTTGACAGCAGCCATATAATATATATAGATATAAACAAAACGATACACACATACATACAGTATATAGCTGTTATGGTTTAAAGTATTATTAAACGTACATATATGTATAAAATATGTGTATATATTTACACCCCTTAATACTTTAAATCAGTTGGTAAAAGTATTCTTCCTTGATATTATACACCTCATGGACAGAGGGTCGAATTCTAAGAGTTGTGGGTATGTGCGTGATTGGATCTACTGTCCTTAGAGTCCGCGGATCACATCTCTTTGCTGAAAATCTCGCTCTGCATTTTGTAGCTGTAGGTGTGTTATAAGAGAAACAGTCAAATACTACTTATTAATTAGAGTAGCGCAGAATTTAAATTGGACGCTGTTGGCTAATTGCCCCTTCTATAGTCTATCTGTTCGAAATTAGGAACAGCTAGCAAACGTAGCTTTTATGTAGACTTAAGCACATATCCAAAAATATCCTGAAAGATGCTGGTGGCGGCATCTCTTGGGATACTACACAGTCGGGCAGGCCTACCCACTTATCCATTCTTTTTTGAAGTAACGTAGAAAGAAAATATAAAGTGTTTGTTATTTTATTTCTTACTCTAAACATACAAACATTGTCTTATCTTATTAAGGCAACTAAGATAATGAAAAGGTTAACGTTTCGAACTTGTTATGGTGAACTAATCAGAATTAATGAAATGATAAACAACGTATCTCGACAATAACAGGAGAAATGACAGGATTTATACGGCCATTGAGCAACTGATAAAGGAAGCTTCGTGATTAACCATGAAGAAAAGACATACAAGTATTTTTATCGACAAAATGAACATCGACGACATACACAACCTTTGGAAACAGAGAATGACAAAATCCTACTGATAATTATTGAAAGTGGAACCAAATCAATCTGGTAGTTATTGAAAGTGGAGCCAAATCACTCTGGTAGTTATTGAAAGTGGAGCCAAATCACTCTGGTAGTTATTGAAAGTGGAGCCAAATCACTTTGATAGTTATTGAAAGTGGTTTGTTTCTTTGTTTTGAATTTCACCCAAAGCTACAAAAAGGCTATCTACGCTACCCGCCCCTAATTTAGCAGTGTAAGACTTGAGGGAAGGCAGCTAGTCATCACCACCCACCGCCAACTCTTGAGCTACTCTTTTACTAACGAATAGTGGGATTAGCCGTCCCATTTTAAAGCCCCCACGGCTGAAAGGGCGAGCATGTTTGGTGCGACGGGGATTCGAACTCGCGATCCTCATATTACGATTCGAACGCCTTAACCCACCTGGCCATGTCGGACCGGAAATTTTGAAAGTGGAACCAAATCACTCTGGTAGTTAATGGAAGTGGAACCAAATCAATCTGGTAGTTCATGGAAGTGAAACCAAATCAATCTGGTAGTTAATGAAAGTGGAACCAAATCACTTTGGTAGTCAATGAAAGTGGAACCAAGTCAATTTGGTAGTTAATAGAAGTGGAACCAAATCACTCTGGCAGTCAATGAAAGTGGAACCAAATCAATCTGGTAGTTAATGGAAGTGGAACCAACTAAATCTGGTAGTTAATGGAAGTGGAACCAACTCAATGTGGTAGTTAATGGAAGTGGAACCAAATCAATCTGGTAGTTAATGGAAGTGGAACCAAATCACATTTCATTATTGAAAGTGGAACTAGCTTAAGAATATGAATGATTGAATGAAGAGCAAAAATATTACCGCCATTTTAAATGTAGATTTTGGAACAGTTGGAAATTAAAAAGGCAAACTGAAGTCAGAAAAGGCCGACATGTGTAAAGTAGTTTATTACGTTGGAGTGTAAGTTAATGTAACAAATTCGAATAAAACTAAAAAAAAAATGGCGAACAAAACAGGAGGAAATGAGAATAAATACAAAAAAAACAACAACAAATTTTTCATGGTCAGTAAATACGGTGTAAAATATCTGGTAAATATTAATTAGAGACTAAAATATCAACACGGACTATATGACTTTCGCTGAGATACCATATGTTACTACGTAAGATATTAACTGGGATAATATGACACTCATTATGGTATTAAATGTTACACTAAAAGGTATCATTAGGACAATATTACACCCACTGTGATTCGCTTTTTGTTTTCCTTAAATTTTGCTCAAAACTACACGAGGGTTACTTACCCCAGCAGTCCCTAATTTAATAGGGTAACATTAGAGGGAAGGCAGTTGGTCATCCCCACCCACCGTCAACTCTTGGGCTACTTTTTTACCAATAAATAGATAGATTGAACGAAGCATTATAACGCCCCCACAGTTGAAAGAGCGAGCATGTTTTGGTGTGACGGGAATTCGAACCCACGACCCTTAGATTACGAGTCGAGTGCTTTAACCACCTGGCCATGCTGGGCCTAATCCTTTTGGTGTTTGCTGTTTGAACGTATATTTCAGGGTGATTAACTTACAAGTCAAATCTGACGAAAGGAATCTGCCTGCACCCATTTGTGGGAGTGAGTATCTTAAAAGTGAGAACATAGAAATGCGTTTTCCTTTATCATCAAGTCAAAGTAAGATTTTTAAGGTTCTCCTTTACCTTTATTGGTTCTTTTACATATTAAAGAAAACGATTTCTTCTTTACCTGAAACCGATAGTAAGTGTAGTCTTTAATGTAAATTGAATATGCTTGCAATTCAACAATCCAGAAAAAAGACTACTTATCTAGAAGTTACACCGTACAACTTCATATTTTTTAAATATAAAAGTTATGGAAAAAAAACGTTTTTATACAATTTTATTATTACTTAACTTATAAAAGATTTGACGCATTAATTTATGTTTACCCAGAATCACAGAAAGTGTTTCTTATTATTCTTTTTGACGTTCGTATATATCGAGATGAAGCGCCTTACTCAAGAGCTCTAATAATTTTATTCATTTTGATGTTAAAGTTAAATAGGAAAAAAATATTTCTGTGGTAAAGATGTATGTTTAATAGTCACTCGAATCTAGTTCTAAGAAGTGTATACCATAAAGATGTAAGTGAATACATGGTGTTTTTATCAGTTTAAACGTTGGTGTACTGCTGTTACGTGTCATAATTTATCTCGGACGAGTCTCTGATTTATTATGCGAAGTACGTTACATATTACGATTTCAAATAACAGGAAATTTGAAGTTTAATTTAGAAGTTAACTAAATGTCAATGTGTATCGAATTTATGATATTTGCCAACAAATTTATCAGTGTAAAACAAGAGGGAAGGCAGCTAGTCATCACCACCCACCGCCAACTCTTGGGCTACTCTTTTACCAACGAATAGTAGGATTGACCTTAACATTATAACGTCATTAAATGTCAGTGTATATCGAATTTATAATATTTGCCAACAAAGTTGATACACAAAATTTTCTTTCTTGACGCAAATATATTTTAATATACAAACAACAATACAATTTATAGTAGCAATTATTACAAATAATGATTTATATACAGGAGTTTTACAAGCTATACTAAATCTTATATCTGGTCTAGAACTGAATGCTTTATCGACGATCAAGGTACACGACGAGCGAATTAATTCTGAGTTGATATTGTTACACTTCGCTTAATTTAGTTAGCTGTATGTTCTTGGCTGGCCTCGCACCGCTTACAAGACGAGTTTTTACCGACGAATATACTTAATATCCTCGTAGAAATACCAACGTCTGAAGCTAATTCACTGAAGTTGAACGGCTTGTAATGTTCGAAATCTATAAACGTTCCTGGTCAAATATCTGTAGTTTTCCGATTAATAAGCGTTTATTTCAATTATAGCTTCCTTTGCTTAAAATATACTGATTGTTGCGACCAAACAACATTCTGTTTTCTCTCCGCTTCTTACTATGGGTATATTTTATACTCATTTGGTAAGATTCTCGAAAATTCCCTTGACAACGATATTCAAAGATACGCTAATGCTTTCGTAAAACATATATTGTTGATTCTTACTCTCGAGAATCTTCTGCAAAGTTAGAGAAGAGGCGGAACTTGCGCAATACACATTTAACAATATACGTTACATGCATTCAATTGGAACAAACTTAGTTATCAAAACAAATGTAGAACAGTAAATTCGTTACACTGTGTGAACATATTTTTAATGTAACCTGAGTTGTTTTATCCAGAGTTTCTACCATTAATCTCTTTTTACATGTTTCATTTCTTATTTAGTAAAGAATAAAAACCGAGAGTGAGCTATAAGGATACTAATCATTTATCCACCCTTTATATACAAGCTGTTAGCAGCTACAGTTTTGACAAACGCTACCACAGCGAAAGATATTAATTAATTGAACTTAGCCGACAAAGTTGTTCAAAATACCATTTCATGGTAAGCTGACCAGCTAATTAGGTACTGATACGTATAAGCGAAAGATATTAATTAATTGAACTTAGCCGACAAAGCTGTTCAAAATACCATTACATGGTAAGCTGACCAGCTAATTAGGTACTGATACGTATTTCAATGTCAAATAGCCTGAAACTGAGGTAAAATATAATTTAAGTTTAAAAGTTAATTGAATGTCAATATGTATCTACTTTATGGTATTTGCCAACAAGATTGATACACACATTTTTTTTTTTATTTTTGTACAATTATATTTTAATATACAAACAACAATGCAATTTATAATAACGGTTTTTACAAATAATGGTCTATATACAAGAGTTTTACAAACTTACAAATAATATTGAGTCTTCTATCAGGTCGGGAACTTTTATCAACATTCACAGAGAGCGAATTAAGTCTATGTTAATACACACGTACAATTCTTGTGAGGGTTTGAACTAGACGCAAATTGTTCACTGACGACAATATTTAATATCCTTGTAGAAATACCAACGTCTGAAGTTTGTAATGTTCGAAATGTTCCTGATTTATAAGCGTTAAACACAGTTATTGCTTCCTAGATTTATAATATACTAACTATAGCAAACCAATAATATATACTGTCTTTTGGCGCGTCGCGTTGGTTACATTTGTAGGCGTAAGGAGAGTTTCTAAAAATTTCAGCCTGCACAATAATATAAACGATACACTAGTATTTACGTTCAGACATATATTGTTGATTCTTACACTCAAGAACCTTCTACAGTTTCACTGCATAGACAGGAATTTCACAATATAGATTTAACAGTATAAGTTATTTACATTTCAAAATATAAATTTAATTTAAACAAACGTTCATGATAGTAAATCCGTCACAGTACAGACTGAGCATATGGATTTTTTTATATCTGAGAGTGAAACAAAAATAACCTCTGCTAATTTCGTCATCCATTTCTAGCTCCAATAATCAGAACAAGGTAATTGTTTGTGTTATTTTATCGTTGTCAAACTGGTTCAGCTGGCTCCGATTCCATTGGTGCTGGTACAGTGCAGGCTTCTTGGATGTGAGTTAGTTGGTGTGAAACATTAAACTCGACAGTCTTCTTAGACGTGGTTTAGTCTCATATGGCAACTATTGAACTCGACAATCTTCTTGGGCATGATTTAGTTTCACATGGCAAATAGTAAACTCAACAGTCATTTTGTACATGGTTTTGTTTCACATGGCAAACAATTTAACTCGACAGTCATCTTGGACATGGTTTTGTTTCACAGAGCAAACATTAAACTCGACAGTCATCTTGGTCATGGTTTAGTTTTACATGGCAAACATTAAACTAGAATCTAATGTTAACTCATAAAAAAATAATTACCAAGTGAATAACAGTAGGATGGTTTATTTTACCATCCTTCCTGCAAACTAACAACACAAACGTACATTTCACTCCCAAAAACAATTAATATGGTAATATTTTACTGTATAGATATATTTAATGTAGAACTAAATTACATTGAAAAACGTTTGTTAAAAATACTAAATTGTACAGATGAAGATTTTCCAATCCAACTTATTCTGATGCTATGTACACGTATATAATAGGCTGTACCTAAGAGGATTTCTCTAAATCACTTTTGTCCTACAGCTCTTTTCATGCAACGTCACTTCTACACCACAATAAATCGCTAGTGACATTCCCGTGCAATAAATTGTGATTCTTTTCTATTTGGGTGTAACAGTTCACAACGCCTAAACACAGAAGACTAACTATGATTTACAGCTCTGCGTGGAAATATATGACATGGAAGAAATTGGAGTCGGTAGGGGGCGCAAGTAATTATGTTTCATTACTGGACAAAGTCCCACTATATACAGCTAAAGTTGGTAGCTTTCTGTTACTTTTCGCACCACCTGCATTTCTATCATCAAATTTGGCTCATAGTTCAGCAAACAGTAATTTTTTTATGCTGATATCTTTAACAACTAACCATTAAAACACTAATCAGAGCTTCGTGATTTTTAACAGCATTTTTCTTTAACAAAAACACTGTTCTTTAGTCTCAAGAATAATTTAGTACTCCGAGATAGCTCGTATTTTTAAAGGAACTAGCAGAATTAACGTGAGTTTATTATATTAATAAATATGCAATACACTGGAACAAAAACTGAGTCTTATTATTATTATTTGCATCATATATTATTTATAAGGTGAGAAATGTTATGTGTTTTTTCCTACTTATGAAGAAGTTATGAAACTAAAATATTAAAGGTCAGTATAAACCTTTTACGCAATACTTATATGGAATCACGCAGCTCACAAGATGCTAATCTTAGTTTCGATACTTATGGTGGGCAGAACACAGATAGCTCTTGTTCAGCTTTGTGCTTGATTTCAAACAAAACTAGTCTTAGTATTACATATATAAGTTTAACAGGATTTTCAATTTCTCTTAGTTAAATACCCTTATAATTAAATTAAAATATGTGGGTTCTACTGCTAGTATACAGAGTGTAAAAACAAGAAATTTTTAACCTAGGAGATGCCATGTAGAACTAAAAAACAGAAATCTGTTGGTTCTAGTGCTACAACATAAAACCGTAAAACTTTACCTCGTAAAGTTGGGGCAAACATTTCAGGAAATTAATTTTATTTTACCTTGAAGCCTTAACTTTAGTGTGTTCCTCCAGGCTCGTTGCTATACCTAAACTTTATTATGGGAAAGAAAGAATTACACGGTGATAATTTGATGGGCTTGTCAGAGATCCACTTCAACACCTCCTTCCAAAAAAAAAAAAAAATGAAGGTTCATAAAATTTGTTTCACAAAAATGTTATTATATCATAGAACTACTAGCGGACAATAAAAAAAAATCTCAGAATAGACTGGTTTTCGTCTGCCCATTTAAAAGAAATGTAGATGGTTACGAACGAAAACTCTAGAAACGTTTATTACATATCGGCTAAGCACGACGAGCTTACGACACTCCCTTCTTTTTAAATTATTTCCTTCGCATGATAGTAAAGGTGTTTGGAGGTGGGGGTGAAAAATAGAAAATACGAAGGTACCGAGAGAGTTTGGGGGAATGGTTTTGGTTCAAAGAAGGTTTCAGATGGTGTGCCGGGAAGTAAATGTGTAAAGAATATATTCCTAATAAAAAAAAAAAAAAACCTCCTGGTGGCTCAGCGGTAAGTTAACAGACTTACAACGTTAAAATATTTAATCTTTCAACGTAGCATAAAAGTATTCAGGTTGAACCTGAAGATGACCTAAGAAGGTCGAAACGTTGTTCTCGACTTTATTTTAATAAAAGTATTAATACTCATACCAACCACCCTGAGAATACATTGACTTTACTAGAAACCCGAAGTCTAGTAGAAAAACCTAAGCTTATTTTGTAATTATTTAAGTTTTGTCTATTCTGCTCCGATTTGAAATACCGCAACAAAAGTAACCTTCTGATTTGTATTTACTTTTTATAAATTCACGATACAAATGAGTATTTTAGGGGTGTTTACTGCTTTTGCAAATACAGATATCATGTTTAGAATGAAAGTTAATTTCTAAGGATATTTATGTACAAAATTAGCAGTTAAAAATGGGATTTTGAATACAGAGGTTTCCACTTTTATGATCTACTTTGCAATGACAACAGACTTAAAGTGTTTATATATATAAAAAGTACCTAGATAAGGGGTAGAAAATCTGGAACCGAATACTCGCGAACTCGTGTTTGTTCAGATAATAAATAAAAATCATTTCATTGAAGTGGTCACAGATATTGATATTTTAAGCGTATTAACTTATTGTGGTAAGATATTCGCCACTGCGTCACATATATTGATATTTTAAGTGTATTAATTTATTGTGGTGAGATATTCGCCACTGCGTCACATATATTGATATTTTAAGTGTATTAACTTATTGTGGTGGGATATTCGCCACTGCGTCACAGATATTGATATTTTAAGTGTATTAATTTATTGTGGTGAGATATTCGCCACTGCGTCACAGATATTGATATTTTAAGTGTATTAAGTTATTGTGGTGAGATATTCGCCACTGTGCGTTATTATTTTTTGTAAATGTTTGATATCCCGTCAGTTGAAAAAGCTTTAGTAGTAATGCAAAGTCTGTATTTATTTACCTTGTCCTTAACGCGTTGGTCAAAGCCCCACGCTTACAACTTCATTGTTGTCATAGTTTCTACATTTTTTTTTGAAATCCACAAACTTATACCTCGATAATAAAAGGAGACCCAGGTTCGATAATTTGAAACAAAACGGATACTTGGGTTTTCGAGTTCTTGCGCCAACCTCTGAAATGAATATAGTCTTTGATAAAAGTGTTAAGTATCCATAAATGTTTGTATCGGATCTACTTTTATGTCACCATATGACGACAAACTCTAGCTTTTTTGTGTAGCATTGAAACAATTCTACAACTGTTCACATGTTAACCGTTCTGTGAAGGGTATTCATACTTAATAAAAGAGTAGTATAAAGACTTGAAGAAATATTATACATGATTAAACGTATCTTATGCTGATTGTATATTTTGAAGTACAAGAATGCTTTGTTAAAATATAATATTTTTAGTTTGATTTTACTGAAGACAGGCCAGGTGGTTAGGGTGGTGAGGGTTGCGAGTTTGAATCCCTGTCACACCAAACATGCTTACTCCTTCAGTCGTAGAGACGCTATAATATACTGGTCAATCCCACTATTCGTTGGTTAAAGAGTAGACCAAGAGTTGGCGGTGGGTGGTGATTAATAGCTGCCTTCCTTCTAGTCTAATACTCAATGCAGAAGAAAACAAACAGTTACTGAAGACATGATTGATTAGTCCAAGTATCGTATAAGACACATTTAGGTTAAAAATACCAGATACCAAACTTGTTAGTAAAGTAATCTCGTCTATCAAATTACTTGTAAATTTTACCTTAAAAACTTTGTTGAAAGGAGACCAGAATTTAAAATGGTATATTTATGTAAGTGTTTCAAAAAATTGCCTTACTTTTTCTATCTGTTGACCACTAGACGCACAACTGCATAAATATAAACCATAAACCAACAAAAACTGCGCAAGTTAACAAAATGAAAATAATCGATATAAGAATGAAGAGTACAAACCAGCATGAGGGAAAAAACCACGAGACAAAAATAGCAAATAACTCAACACATTCCACAGGAAGGGGTAACTTTATTGAGTAAAGTAATTAGAGATTGTGACAACTAGATAGAATACGACAGGATGGAAAAAGACGGAAGAAATAACATAATAACAACAAACGGAGAAGTTAACCATGAATAAGCCACCAGAATGAAACAAAGGAGGCCGGGTGTAACCTGGTGATTAGAATTTCTGGACTGTGAATCTGAGAGTTTATTATTTGTGTACCTATTGTTGCGATATCTCGCCTAGAGGGCGTGCATGTGATATAAGAGAGGCGGTATAATCTCACTATTCAGTTAGATAACAGTAGTCCAATAGCAGAGGGTGGCTAATATTAACTATCTGCCTTCCCTCTATGGCCTGACATGGCCTAGCGCGTAAGGCGTGTGACTCGTAACCCGAGGGTCGCGGGTTCGCGCCCGCGTCGCGCCAAACATGCTTGCCCTCCCAGCCGTGGGGGCGTTATAATGTTACGGTCAATCCCACTATTCGTTGGTAAAAGAGTAGCCCAAGATTTGGCGGGGGGTGGTGATGACTAGCTGCCTTCCCTCTAGTCTTACACTGCTAAATTAGGGACGGCTAGCACAGATAGCCCTCGAGTAGCTTTGTGCGAAATTCAAAACAAACAAACAAGCCTTCCCTCTAGTCTGTCAGTTCAAACCTACAGACGCCTGTGTATAGAGAAATCTTGTATATCTCTAGGTAAAATTTTTAAATCAATAACAAACCAAATAAGTCCGACAGTCAAAGATTAGCTAAGAAATAAAATTATATTACAATGTTTAAATACCAGAAAGAAAAGAAAGAGCAACCAATACCTGTCTGGAAGAGGCTAACTCAAAGAATTAAATTACAAAGAGAGCTACAGTATGCTAACTGTTAAAAAATAAAACTAAAATAAAAGTAAATCATAAACAAAGTAGGTGAAACTATGAAAAAGAAGAGCACAACACTAGAAAAATTGTTTTGTTTGTTGTGGAATTTCGCACAAAGCTACTCGAGGGCTATCTGTGCTAGCCGTCCCTAATTTAGCAGTGTAAGACTAGAGGGAAGGCAGCTAGTCATCACCACCCACCGCCAACTCTTGGGCTACTCTTTTACCAACGAATAGTGGGATTGACCGTAATATTATACACCCCCACGGCTGGGAGGGCGAGCATGTTTAGCGCGACGCGGGCGCGAACCCGCGACCCTCGGATTACGAGTCGCACGCCTTACGCGCTTAGTAAGAAGTACAAGAAACAAAACTGTCTATTCTTTATCTAATTGTGGATGTTACAACATGACTAAAACCTAACGTAGCTTATGAAACGTGATGAAAATTCGAAAAGCAGAGCCTTTTCACTGCGAGATTTCTACATTTTAAACCTACGTCAATATTTGAAGAATATTGTTATTTAATACCAGTAAATAATGACCTTATTAAACTAAATATGTTATCTTTTCTAAATGCTCATGAAGAAACTATAAAGCAAGTCGTTATTACTAACATTAAGGTGTTTTTG